>NC_080562.1:35857779-36161708 GCF_030253575.1 Rhododendron vialii
ATCCATCATAATCATTGTAAAAAATTCGGTCCTGATTATTTGACGCCAAATAAGCGTCTTTACAAAAAAAAAAAAAAAATACACCCAACAAGCGTATAAAAAGAAGCAAGACATACACGTTTGACATTGTAGCGTTGATCGCATCTTCTTTCCATAAAATGCTTTCTATCCGTCACAAGCATTTAACAAATTAGTCATGATAATCATTTAACACCCAATAAACGTAGGAAAAGAAACAACAAATTACATGTTACAGTGTTGACATCTCTCTGTAAAAGCTAATAAACATTATCCATCATTTTCCTTAATTATTTTTTCCCAAATGCAACTATGCAAATTGGTAATTCTATTGGGAAAATATTCCTATCATTTCTCTCTGTAAAAGCTAATTAACATTATACATCATTTCCCTTAATTATTTTTTCCAATTGCAACTATACAAATCGGTAATTCTATTGGGAAAATATTCCTATCAACAATAGAAAATAGAACCCGCTTTTGAGTATTCTTACATAAAAGGGAGTTCCTTTGCACAAAAAAAAAGAGCCTTGAGTTCACTCCTCTCAAGCGCAACATCTAATAGCGTGGAGTTGTATGATGATCCAAGTTGTTTATTTTGCAGGTCCTAACATGCATGTAAAGCATTTGTGCAAAAAACAAACAAGTTAATCGAATTTCACTCAGTTCTTGATTCAAATCGTTGATGAATAGTACAAATTATAAAGTCCATTTCGCACAATACAAATGTAAAATCTTTAGATTGCTACAAATATCTGATATTATTCATAATTATTTAACAAGTTAATCGGATTTCAATCAATGCCTGATTCAAATCACTAAAAATGGGTTTTCACAGCCATAAGCATTTTGGAGTAACAAATTAGTCCTTATATTTTTAATAATCATTTTTTAACACCCAATATTCATAGAAAAAGAAACAGCAAATGCATGATTCAAATCATTGATGAAAAGGACAAATTATTTAAGTCCATTTCCTGATCGTAATACAAATGTAAAATCTTTAGATTGCTACAAATATCCGGGTAACCTAACTTTTTGCATGAATATTTTTACTTTCAGACCTACAAAATGAACAGTTTGAACCGCAATAGGTTATGAGATTGTGCATTTGAGAGGAGTGTTTGAAAGGTACTATGTGGAGTAACTTAATTCTTACCAAAATCCTAAAGATTTTATTACAAATATTAGCAATTGAAATAAATGAAAAAAAACAAAATCCTATGTGGAGTAACTTAATTCTTACCAAAATCCTAAAGATTTTATTACCAATATTAGCAATTGAAATAAATGAAAAAAACAAAATCCTATGTGGAGTAACTTAATTCTTACCAAAATCCTTAAGATTTTATTACCAATATTAGCAATACGCAATAAATGAAAACAAAATCCTTTGACTATCCATTTTCCACAGTATATATCTTTTTTTGATAAGTAACCACAGTATATATCTTGCTTTTGTAGTTGTCTTCTGAAAGCTATATAAGAGGACATTCACCATCTCCAGAGAAAGAGAGACAGAAAATAATTTCCAAGTTGAATACGGATCGAGTATTTAGCATTAATGGATCTTTCCTGCAGTACTAGCTCTTCTTCCTTGTTGGTTTCTCTTTTGGTGGTGCTTCTACTCGCTGGCTCATCTTCTCAAAGCCCCAGTGTGAAAAAACCAAGTGATTTGGTTTCAAAAATCTGCCTGCGAACTGCCAACCGCGATCTGTGCCTAAAGATTTTCGAGGCCGATCCTCGTTCGGCAACCGCAGACATTAAAGGCCTCGTACTGATTGCAATCGACGCGCTTGAAGCCTCGGCTAACCAGACCCTCGATACTCTTGGCTCTCTAGTCAATAGCACACCGGCTAGCCCTCTCAAAGATCGATTTCAGACATGTGTAGGAAACTACAATGCAGTCATTTCCAACCTCGAGACGGCAAAGAAAGTTTTACTGTCCCCCAACTATAAATCTGCATTCACTCCTGCTGACAATGCACAGAAGAACATCCAGAGTTGTCAAACTATTTTCCTGTTATCACCAGAGCTGACCATACCGGCAGAACTCAATGATTTGGCTCATAAGTCACTAGACCTTGCCCGTATCGCTGGAATTATTTTACTGGATTTTCTTGTGTAAACGTAAGTTGAATCATCATTTTCTACATGTAGACCCTCGCTTTGCGGCTGCGCAATGAATAAAAGGATCTAAAAGATGAGCTATAAAATTAATTTTTCAATGTCTACTACTTTGTGTGCACATTTGTTTCCTTCCCCGTCATTGCAACTTTATTTTGGTTGGTAAACGTATTACAAGAGATTTACAACCACCAAAAAAAGGAAGAAATTAAGAAATGGTAGGTTCTTCTCGAAACATAAATATATTTTGTATCACTAATCGCTAGTCTTCGTGCGTGTTTTAAGTCATGACGCTTTCATAATCCAGTTTATCTATCATATCTTTTTCAATGCATAACATAGCTAATCAGTTCAATCTTTTATCGCGGCACAGTTGACCGAATATAAGATTCATCAAAACCCATGGCCACGAATTTTGGAAGTTAAAGACAAATTTGGAGGTCTAGGCTAGGGCATGGAAATGGTTGCTAGGGGTGTTTTTTATTTGATTCCAATGATTTCCTAGGACTTTTGATTCTTCAAACAAGTTAATATACCATTTCTAATTATATAATTTAACTCACAAACTTTTAAAATTATTTCTTTACCACCATTTTTTGGGCCTTTAATTTTGGAATTTCATTTAATTGGGCCTAAGTCTGGTTGGACATTTTCCCATCATACCTATATATAAGTGAATAAATAAATTAGGGGCCCTGAAAAATAGACAAAATTGAGTCTGATGCGGCGCATTCTTGGCGTATGTCCAAAGCAAAGCATCGTCAAACGGATTGAAGAACAAAGAGCATCTAATTGGACTTATATTTGTATGGAATTATGAAACCCAATTATACCCAAAGCAATTTTAATCCACTGTCTCATTATCCTCAAAGGCTCAAACAAACTCTAGTAGTTGACGTAAATCCATTATTTGAAATAGAAGGTGTCAGACCGCTTTTTTATCATCTCTCCAAAAACTAATTGGTGTTAAAGAGGGTTGTGTTATTATGTAACCAAATCTATTGAGGCACTCCGGACCCAACAGAAGGAAACCAATGAAAAAAAACACCAGAAAAGAAAACACCGCGTACTATATTTGTTTGTGTATATGCGTGCAAAAGATGAAGGCACGCATTGCAACAACACAACCATCACCACTTCTCCCTTGCAGCCGCTATCTCTAGCCGAGAGAGAGGGAGGGAGAGGGATTGAGTGAGAACCAAATTTAGTTTCAAATGTAGAGCAGTGTTAATAGTCCCACAGGTTCTGAAGCCATGTGCCTCCATAATTATATTATGTTGAGTAGGATTCGATAATGGGTTTGAGTCAGTGCTTGAAAAATTTAAGATTCTATGAGACCCGTTGGAATTCACCTCTCTAGCTCCTTTCCTAATAGGATCCTAATTCCAGGAAAAAATTATTCAAAAGCAAAACAAAAAATATGACTGCAGAAAAATTATAGAAACATGAGAGTAATTAATCGATTTATTAGTGGAAAAAATATATATTATCTAGACGAGTAAATTGATTGACCTTGAAACAACCATTACTATTGCTATAAAACAAGAATTGCTTTAAAACAAGGATTTGGAATTGTTTTTTATTCTGAGGCATAACCTGTGTAATAATTCTTAGCAATAAATAAATAAGTACTTTCTAAAAACATTGCTTGAGAGTATTGACCTATTTGACCGATTAGATGAAACTTTTGTATTATTGGTTAAATATGTTGGGAATTTTTCCCATGGAAATATGCACAAAATAATAAAGTGTTGGTGAGAGGGCAGCCCCTTAGGAGTTGCCGAGGTACACCGATCGTGAGGCAAGACCGCAAGAGGAGAGTAGATGTGAGGAAAAAATAGTACGGGTAAGTGAAAACTATTGTGTATAGTCACGGTGTTAGGAGGTCTATGGTGGTTTTTCATCTCCCATTATAATATTCTAATTTTTCATATGATGAAATCTCTCTCTCCCGTGAAGGAGGCATTGAGGCTAAACCGCATAAAAACTTGTGGCTTTTTTGATGTGTACTTATTCTTTTTTGGTTGCGTGCAAGGCATAGAAAAAAAGAAGAAGAAAGAAAACAGTCGGAGATTTTTTTTTTTTTTTGTCAGAAGTGAGAAGATTATATTGATAAATGTCCAGTAGCATTTACAAAATGTAGACCATTACAAAGAATTGGACAAAGCCAAACTAATAGTCTAACAAATACAAAACAAGTACATCACACGACAATCGATGTCTTTCATTCTAACCCAGACATGACCTGACGCAACAGTGACACTTTTAAATTGCCTAACATCTAATTAGAAGTCTCAAACGAGAAAAAGTGCAAAGTTAAGGACAACAGACAACAAATACCCAAACGATCAGCTACACTTCAACTAAGTATGAACGCACCAATAAATTTCCAAGAACTACAAGTCTGTCAAACCGCTACGAGTTGCTCCACGAAAGACATCATGTATGGATAGAACAAAACACAGATATCGTTGTGAAGCAATCTCGATTGAGAGAACCGAATCTGTAGACAAAATTCGTCCAAAAATGAAACTAACAACTCTCATAAAACGAAAGACAAAACTTTCACAGATCAGATAACAAGTCGTTAATCTAGAGAGACGAAAGAAGAAAAGGACAAAACAAACAAAGAAATTCGGAATAGTATCATAGCCTTCCTCTCCTGTTGCCGCACACGGGTATGGAACCCACGGGAGAGGGAAGGAAAAGAGGTGTTGTGGTGGCTAGAGTTGAGAAGGAGGCTGGGGGGCTATTGTGCCCCCAAGCACAGCAACGCCCTAAATGGGGTATGCTCCGGTCTCGCTCCCATGATTGGAAACGCTCACTTTGTAGAGCTCATCGATTAGATCAAGTGTATCAAAAATCAGCTCGTTCGGATATTATTAAGCGTCTCATTCGAATATTATTATCTTGAAAAGAATGAATCCGAAATACTAGATAAAACTCATTGATTTTTGGTACATCAAGATAATAGTATTTGAATGAAGCACTTAATGATATCCGATCGAGGTAATTTTGGGCACACTTATTCTACTTGATGAGCTCTATGAAGTGAACGTTTTCAATTATTGGAGCGAGACCAGAGCAGGCCCCGTTTGGGGTGCTGCTCTTGGCTGCTCTATTTGGAGGCACAGTAGCCCCCCGCCTCCGGTTGAGAAAGAGGGAGAGAGAGACAGGGTTGGCTCAACGCAAAAGGATTTTTGTATATATTGAAGCCCCAAAATCTTTAATTCCCGTTAGTTGGAGATAACTTAGTCAATGATTGGATGACAAATTCCTTTTCAATTAAATTCGTTCTTTGAATGTCATTTCGATCCATTTGATTGATGGGCTACCCTCTGCCCCGCTAAACATTGTGTCGAAAACAAGTTCTCATCTATGGGTTGGGCTTACAAATAAGGCCCAGTTATTTGAAAAAAAAGGAAAAATGATGACCCATAACGTGTTTTGATAATTAATACCTTCCAAGGATATGCTAAGAATAATTGTTAATGCTGAAAATGTCCTTGGCGGATATTAATTATCAAAATATGTCATTGGCCGTCATTTTCCCTAGAAGAAGACTTATTTACCTTTTTGGTCACCACCGAATTAAGCAAATGTCTTTTTGGTCCTTAATATACCAATTGCATACATTCAGTCCCTGATGTTCGGAACTTGTGTTAATTGGTCCCCAACACAGACAATGTTAAGCTTTGTCCGTCAAAGTAGGGGCATCTTAGGTATTTTATCATAAAATTAATTTGATTAGATGTCTTCTTGTGATCCACCAACGAGTGATTTTGGATAATGAAGTTAAGTAGTAACTTCTTTTTTTTTGTCTTTATATAATTTTTTTTATGCATTTGTCTGCTTTCTGTCAAACTTTTACGACTTATTGATTCATCTTAACGAGAAGAATAGGAAAAGTAAAATATTATGATCAAAACTCATAATTTTTTGTCTAAAGACACAAATAAATAAATAAAGACAAGTATTTTATTTTACTTATTTTTCTCGTTTTAAAAAAAAAAACACGAGTTTAGATCAAATGTTTTTCACTTTTTCAATTCCTATCAACAAGATGAATCAATAAGTTACAAAAGTTTGACGCAAAATTAACAAATATGAAAAAAAAATTGAATAAAAACAAAAAAATAAGTCATTTTAACTTATTAAACCAAAACTACCCAACATCATAAACTAGTCTTATGATAAAGAAGGAGCGAAGTCATGGCAAAAGAGGGCAAACACTCACTTTTCTTTGGCTTAGTGGGGATTAATTTTAGAAAGAGCTTCATTTTAACATAAAAATAAGTGCTTTTGTTTGGGCAAACTTGGACCACCACTGAGATTCATAGTCAAGGGCATTGAATTTTAATTATATTGTCGGCTGGATAGGCTAGCTCTATGTACAAAGTTGCTTCTTCACTAGGACTCAAATATGATGGGCACGTTTGATTGTCAAATTATTTTTAGAAAAGATTGAATAAGATGAGATTAAAATTGAGGATAGAAGAGACAAGCTAGTAGGGCCCAAGAGATAATAGATTGGATTATATGAATATTGAAATTAGTCATACTGTATTTTGTTCGAGTGAGATAAAAATAATTGAGAATGTTTTGATTGTTGAATAAGAAGGGAGATAATCCGGGGAAGAGGGACTAAATAATACCACCTCTCCCCTTGGTATTAGTTTTTTTTTTTTATCGGCAATTTTTTTTATTAATCTCCTCAAAGTTACAAAGATTAAAAGGATAAGAGAAAATGAAAATTAAAGTTACTTAATCACAAAAATACATGGGACAGTAAATGAAAAATAAATTTCACCTTGTCCAGTAGTTAATCAAAGATGTACATCATACACGAGACTAAAAAATAATAAAAAACATGTGAACCCTTAGATTCCCTCTGATTCTAATCCCACCTACCTTCCTAATTCTGCAATCAAACAAACCCAGCAGGCATGATAGAAAATGATTTTGTTTGCCCTCATTTAACGAGGGTCCCCCATTTCCCGAATGATCAGGGAATGCACCAAGTACAAAGCAAGCAAGGAATACACCAATTGATCAAGCACTTTGGATGCGAAGTAA
The DNA here is from genome assembly GCF_030253575.1 of Rhododendron vialii. Taxonomy (NCBI): domain Eukaryota; kingdom Viridiplantae; phylum Streptophyta; class Magnoliopsida; order Ericales; family Ericaceae; genus Rhododendron; species Rhododendron vialii. The sequence continues at coordinate 35,865,001 of NC_080562.1, forward strand.
TAAATGAGCCAAAGTCCAACAGCATTGAAAAGGAAATGAAATTTATAAAAATTAAAAAAAAATGCAAGAAAAAAAAAAACCAACAGAAAGAAGAATTAGCCAAAGGAAAATTCTACAGGCATAGCCAATACGCAAATACACAACACACGTACATGGGTGTATGAGCACCACGCACTCACATGAGTGTGTGAGATCCACTTCACTTTTCAGGAAAAAAAAATCAATATTTGCGTAAAATTAAAAAAATTTCTTTTCCGATTCTTCTCGTCGAAACGAATTAATAATTCACAATAGTTTGGCGAAAAACTAATGAACGCAAAAAAAATTAAATAAGGACAATTCTCAAAAAGTCTTTTTAGTTTAGTGAAACTCCACCTCGTTAAAAGGACACAGAAAGTTTGAAAGTACGTAAAAATTGCTCAACTGGGTCCAATTATGCAAAAGAGATTAAAACCTATACAAGACCATACGAAAATCACCATCTATTCCCAATAGAATACTTGCCTACTCACATCTAGGAATACCATTGCTTAGTTAATTATGGGAACCTAAGTGTAAACCATGTCTGTAGAACCTCAAATGTCAACACAAAATCCAAGGATGCTTGCACATCTCATACCCACATACATGATTAGGGCTGGCCCACTCACAAGGCTCACACGGCCTGGGCCTTGGGCATTCAATTTCTGAGGAAAACCCAATTTTTTTTAGTATTTGAGTTGGGTAAGACTCTTTTTAGAAAAGATTCAGTCCAAATTTCAAAAGCAAGGCCTAGTCTCTAGAGCTTTGATACAGTAGGATTTTCTATTTATAAAAGATTTTTAATTTGTCTTCGTTGTTTCCTTCAACTAGCGATGTGAGACTATAGGTGGGAGGTTTTGTTTTGCAACTTGTTTGTCCCACATCGACAGAGCAAAGGCTCAATTGGCAAAGTGCTCACCTACAAAGCCCTCTACTCCACCTGTTCTAGTTGCTCACAGAGTGGTTGCAAGTGAAAGTAGGGCTACAAACGAGCCGGGCCGAATTTTACCGTACTCAAGCATATTTATTTAGTTTTTAACGAACTCAAGCTTGAGCTCAGTGAAAACTTAACGAGTCGAACTCCAGCCAAGCGGGCCTTGGCTTGACTCGAGCTCAAGTTTGTTCACGAGCCTTAACGGTCCAATGAAAAACGTATATATATTCTCAGATATGCCTAATACAACCCAAAATATTTTGATTGTGAAGGTTTTCTTTCAATTTCTTGTATTCTACAAAAAAAATAATCCCAATTTTAGAATAATAATAACAACATGTAATATGTTTTTGTAAGGATTCTGTATCAGGTTATCAAAATGCTAATGCTAATAGAAGTAATTAACGTAAAAAGTCTACTAAGTCTTGGTTTGTGAGTCAACTCGAGCCAAGCCTCTACTGGCTTGTGTTCGACTTGATAACAAAACGAGCCTAGAATTTGAGTTTGAGCTTGTTTATTTATGTTTCGAGTTAAACTCAAAAGAGCTTTTACCAAACCGAGTTTCGAGCAGTTTTTTTCGTTTGCAGCCCTACGTGAAAGCAACACGTGGGCAGCAAGCATCGGAATTAAAATTAAAATTGTTTTGAAGGGAAATTTTAAATTTTGAATTACTATATATATGTGTGTGTGTGTATTAGTCAAGGGAAAATTTCTTGTATTGTTACTGTTTATTTTTTTTCGTAAAAATTGTTAAGCGTTTTGGGCACTATTCTTAGAAAAAATATTGGACACTCAAATACCTTAAACTGACCCTGTACATGATCAACAGACAGAAATGCGCCCCACTATATAAATTGGGCGACTTCGCAAGCAAAACCAATTAAGTATAACTAACCAACACAAGGGAGTCATCGACAGAAACTCATAAGCCATAATCATGAGTTCTGTGACTTCTGTCTCTCTTCAATCCCTCTTTATCCTCCTGTGTTTCCTTGCTTTTCATGATCAGTGTTCCGAAGCCTGATATTTACAAACCAGAAGGCGATCTTTCGGTCCGTCTACTCTTTCGGGGACTCCTTTGTGGACCCATACAACAATGATTTTGTTATAAACCGCCATTTAAGACTAACTTTCCATCTTATGGTAAAGATTTCTCCGGCAAAGTCTCAACCGAGAGTTAACCGAGGAAATCTTTACCATAAGGCGGAAAGTTGCTCTTAAATGGCGTTGTTTTGGAAGTGCAGCATACTACGTGGGCGTGGGAAATTACACGCGGCCATACTTGGATCTCAATGAGTCACCTCACCAACCGCAATAAGTTTCGCCTCTGCCACCACCCCTTCATTTATTACTCCGTTTGGATCCCTCTTAGTTATCAGATTGAAGATTCAATTATTTAAAATGTTGTTTATTGCTCGTTCTAAATTCATTGTTGTTGTTTTTTTTGTTTCGAAATTGGTTCCGAGCCGTTGAATGGCCCAACTGACGTATCGTATCGTCTCTTTTGGGGTTGAGCGGATTGGTTATGGACGGAAAATAAGCAGCCTGCCCAAAAAAATTAAGCGATTTGGTTTAAGAACGAATTACACAAGGTAGTAAAAAGTACCAGCACAGAAATCATTCTCACATTTTTTTTCTTTTTTTTTTTTTACTATTCAGAAATCATTCTCACAGTAAAGTACAGATCTACTACTCTCGTGCACGCGCGCCCCACCGGCGGCGAGTGTGGCTTCTCCTGACATCGGAACTCGACCGGACCAGCGGCGTTGGAATCGTCTGAGGCAGTAGGACAAGAATCTGCGCCGTACAGAGCTTTAGGATGAGATTTACAGGTCTGTCTTTTCTTCTGATCAGAAACTGGGGATTAGAGGTGCAAAATGGTGCTTCTGGTTTTTTTTTTTTGATTAAGCATCTGCGTCGCTTTACGCTTTTGGTTCTTCAGTTCTGGTTTTTTGATTAATTTGTTTTATCTAGACACCCTGTTTTGAAATTGGTTCTCCGAAACTTTTTTCATTCCAGTCCCACCGGTTCAGAGAAGGGTAATAAGGGGGTATTCGTTTTGGGTCTTCCGTACACTCGATTTTGTCGATTTATAGCTTCCTTTATTCGGGTGTTCAGTGTTTGTTGGTTAGATTGTTTGGCAGCTTTGTATGGAGTACATTACTTTGACCCAATTTTCCCGGGAAAAAAAAAAAAAAACCCTCTTCTCAAATTCTGGTTGATGAAGCTTATCACAAAAAAAATTTGGGTTGATGAAAAATTAGGGCTTTTGGCTGGCAAAAAAGAATCTTCGATCTAGATACTTTTTTGTGGGCAATATTTTGCTTATGGGTTAGGTAAGAAAAAATGCAGAAAGAATGTTGAGCTTCACGGTAGTTACTATTGTTGTATTTTACTTTTATGGTAAAGAGTGGTTTGGTTACGTTGATGAGGTAAAAAAGAGCATTACAGTAGGTACTAATGTTGTGAAATCTAGTACTATTATAATTTGCCTTTGCTGCTGTTGATGCACGATAAACGGTTATGATGATGTCTATGTTTAATGATGCGGTTGATGATAATAATCTTTGTGCTTTACTTCTGTTGAAATGAATATGCAGCTCATGTTATCTAATTCCTCATGGTGATCACTTGAGTGGTTTGGTGACCATTTAATATGGGGCTCTGCTTTTATTTGTCGAAGATGCCAAAGATACCTGATGGTGTTTGCCGTGATATAGAAATGCCTATTGTCCTGCTTTGGGGTTCATATCTGCTTGGGGCTGAGTCATTGATATGTCCCGGACCTCCCGGGGTTTAGGCTATTGTTATAGTTCTGTAATCTTAATATGTTATCTCCTTCCCTTTGAATATTTCTTCTTTGCCGATTAACGAAAAAATGTCATACGGCCATTTTTTTGGAGAATAAATGAGACTTATATTGTTCTAATCGTATTGCATTCCATGAGATTAATGAATGATGACTTTTTTCTTGGATGCTATGCTCCTTTCAACGAATTATGGTACTCTATTTTGGTCCATTCTGGAGATAGTGTAAAATTTGGTTCCTCATTTCAACTAGACAAGCGCAAGCACAAGTAGACAAGGTTTGCTTCGGCACAATTCATTAAAACAAGACAAGCAATACCTCAATAATTTGGGCTGTCTCGGCTCATAATTCACCAAAGGAACAAATGGGGGGCAACCTTGCAAGCTCAACTTGACTGGCAGTTTGTTCAGAAAATGAAGAATGGAGGATATGGGAGACCTTATTTCACTCAAGGAAAGTTCATTATTCATTGGTACTATTGCTAACCAGATGGATTCCACACAACGTACTTGGCAATTTGAATCGTGCCATCGTCTTCGGCGAGTTTAGTCTATACCACAATTATACTTCACAATCAAATCATATATTAAGGAGTATCTACACAAAACAACCAGAAAAAACTAACAAAATAATGGAAATTAAACTACCAACAAACAACAAAGAATTTCACCGTCGTTGAAGTCCTCAACAGAGCTCTACCGCCTCTACGCATACAATCGCACATTGGGTCCCCTTCCCTCGATGTTCTGTAGCTTGAGGTTGCGCTTTCGGTACTGGTATATGTGGCTACTAGGGAATCAAAGAATCTCCTTTAGCTTTCGCAAACCATAGAAGAATTAATGTCTCTATTTTTAGCTCGGAATCTTTCCGGTTGCTAGAAAAAAAGAGAGGACTAAAATGAGAAAGAGAAGCTAGTAAACAATTTAGTTCTTTATTTGTGTTCTTATATATAGCTAAACAAAGTGCATATATGCTCGAGCTTGCTCTGAAATCCATGAAAGAGAGAAAAACAGATGTCAAGATATAAATAAATTAAGTAATATATCTGTATGGTTTCTAACACTTGCAGATTAAGGTTTTGGATTTGAGAATTTTTATACAATGAAACAAATCTAGCTCTAACAGTTCTACGTTCAAGCTAAGATACAACAGTGCTAAGCGAGTAGGATACAACATTGCCTTCATCCATTTCCAGATTCCTAAAAGCCCTAATTTTTCATCAACCCAAATTTGAGAAGAGGTTTTTTTTTTCCGGGAAAATTAGGTCAAAGTAATGTATTAGTAAAAGCAAAGAAATTAAAGGGAGAAACAGAAAAATAGAGAAGATTAGAATGGGAAAAATGATTGATTTACAGAGTTTCGGATCAAGCCCTCTAATTTTGAGACCTTGACCTTCGAGTTTCTTCAAGTTTCATCCGTTTGGACAGTCAAAATAGGTTATAAGATTCCACAAGATTGAGGGGTTTGTTGAGAGGAGCGTTTGGAAGGTATTAGGTGGAATAATAATCAACTTCTTACTAATATCCTCAAGATATTATTACCAATATTTGCAATAAGGCATTAATTAAAAAAAAAAAAACATTTTGACTGCATTCATTTTCTGTAGTATCTTGCTTTTGTTGTTGCCTTCTAAAAGCTATATATAAGAGGACATCATCTCCAGAGACAGCCACAGACAGAGAATTGTTTTCAAGTTGAACAGGGAGTAGCTAGCAATGGATTTTTCGTGCAGTAGGTCTTCTTCCTTGATGGTTTCTCTTTTGCTAGTGCTTCTACACAATGGCTCATCATCTACACCAAGTGATTTGGTTAGAACAATCTGCCCCAGAACTATCGACAATATTTTGTGCCTATAGATTTTCGAATCCGATCCTCGTTCAGCAACCGTAGATGTTAAAGGCCTCGCACGGATCACAATTGATGTGTGTGAAGCCTCAGCTAACCAGACCCTCAATACTCTTGGCTCTCTGATTAATAGCACACCGGCTAGCCCTCTAAAAGATCGATATCAAACTTGCGCAAGAAACTATGAAACAATCATTTCCAAGCTCAATACAGCAAAGAATCTTCTGTCATCTCCCAATTATAAATCTGCATCCGGTCCTGCTGCAGATGCAACGAGTAATATCTTGAGTTGTGAAACTATTTTCTTAGTATCACCAGAACCGGCCATACCGACCAAACTCGATAAATTGGCTTTCAAGTCTCAATTACTTGCCTGAATCACTCAAATTGTTTTAGCTTTTCTTGTGTAAACGTATGTTGGGTCGTTATTTTCGGCAATACAGCAAAGAATCTTCTGTCATCTCCCAATTATAAATCTGCATCCGGTCCTGCTGCAGATGCAACGAGTAATATCATGAGTTGTGAAACTATTTTCTTAGTATCACCAGAACCGGCCATACCGACCAAACTTGATAAATTGGCTTTCAAGTCTCAATTACTTGCCCGAATCACTCAAATTGTTTTAGCTTTTCTTGTGTAAACGTATGTTGGGTCGTTATTTTCGACATGTAGACCCTCTTTGGGACGCACTCTAAGTGTATGCCCAAAGCAAAACATTGTCAAACGGATTGAAGAACAAGGAACATCTAATTCGACTTATATTTCTATGGAATTATCAAACCCATACCAATTATACCCAAAGCAATTAATTTTAATCTAGTACTGTCTCATTATCCTCAAAGGCTCAACCTCACTCTAGTAGGTTATGTAAACGCAGTGCTTAAATCCATTATCAAATAGAAGGAAATTAATTACTAATAAAAAAAACACCAGACAAGAGGACACTTCTTACTCTTACTATATATCTTTGTGTATATGCGTGCTAAAGATGAAAGCACTCATTTCAACAACACAACCATCGCCACCTCTCCCTTGCAGCCACCATCGCTTGCCGGCCAAGAGAGAGGGAGAGGGATTGAGAACCAGTTTTAGTTTCAAATGTACAGTACTGTTAATAATCCCGCAGGTACTGAAGCCAATGTACGTCCATAATTATTTTTTGTTGAGTAGGATTCGATAATAAGTTTGAGTCAGTGATTGAAAAACTTAAGATTCTATGAGACCCATTGGAATTCACCTCTCCTTTCCTACTAGGATCCTAATTACGGGGAAAAAATTACTCAAAAGCGAAACAAAAAATTACTGCACAAAAATTATAGAAACATGAGAGTAATTAGTCAATTTATTAGTGAGCAGGGGAAAATATCATCTAGATGAGTGAATTGATTGACCTTGAAACCACAACGATTAATTTTATTTTTGCCAAAATGATAATAGATGATATTATAGATCCAATAAATAGTACATCAAGAGGAAACTCCATCCCTAAACAAGGATCAAGAAACTAAACAGAAGGGGACCCAATCCAAAGACTACACCCAACTCCAACTAAAACCATCGCTCCAAACCGTCGAAGCACTGCAGAAAATAACCATAAACACCTACACAGGAGTGATAGAAGCCCCACAAACGGGAAGAAATCCCACAAAGGGGATACCAAAGAAGAGAACAAAAAAGAGAAAAACCAATAACGGAACCGAACGGAGCTCGCCGTATCCGATCAGACTTTATCCACCAACCTAGATCTCCTACTTTGGTGGGGGAGGACGCATTCGGCAACCACGATCTGCAAGGCACTACCTCCAAAAGCCGTCGGATTACATGGCGGAAGAGGTGGAGGAGGGGCGGCGGATGGTGGTTTTGGGGAGGAGGAGGATGGGGGTGAAGGGGGAAGGAAAGAAAACCTCGAGATCTGAGGTCGGGAGATGGAAAAACCCCACGAGGGGGAGAAATCCCTCCCCCCGTCACCTATTGGGGTGTAAAACCCTGGGAAGGAAGAGATATGGGGCGGTGGCTTCTTTAGAGAGAGAGAACAACGATTAATTACTATTGCTATAAAACAAGAATGATTGTAAGACAAGGATTCGAAATTGTTTTTCATTCCGAGGCAAACCTGTGTAATAATTCTTAGCAGAAAATAATATGTATTTTCTAAAACATTGCTCGAGAGTATTGACCAATTTAAAAGATCCTTTAATGTAGTTGAAATAACAAAATTTTGGGTTTGCAAAATCTCTTTTTTTATGGTATTTATTTTTATATATTGATATAAATACATTTCCAAATAAACATAGGAAAAGAAACAGCACATGGATGCACGTTAAAATGTTGAAATATTTTCTATAAATTAGTCCTGATTATTAATTATGATCATTTAACACCCAATAAGCATAAAAATTAAAGGAAGCTACCAACATAAGCATTTTAATATACCATTGATTACATCTCTTTCTATAACAAGCTTGTTAACCAACATAAGTGTTATCCAAATTATGCAACCTAGAGGGGGGGGGGGGGTGAATAGGATTGCTAGTAATAATCACCGATAAAAATTTATCTCTAACAATATATGCAAACAATAAGTATGCAATCAAATAGAGAGATAGAGAGATAGAACCCGTTTATAGTGGTTCGGTCCGGATTTGTCCACGGTCCGGCCCTACTCCACTTCTCCTCAAGCAATTACTTGAAGGTTCCACTAATCTTTAAAAGATTACAACTTGTAAGTCTTGCGGGTGCTTACAAAAACCGAATGCCTCTAGCTTTCCCGAGGAGCTAGCACAACCGCAAGAGTTTTCTCCGAAAACTTCTCAAAAACAATAACACCCAAATTCCAACCCGAATTTGGTCTTCTAAGCTTTCAAGTGTTTGACTCAAACACTCGCTTAGGAATTACAAGTATGTGAAGAAGGTATGAAAATTATCGCTCACGACTTGTACAAATTTTCTCTCAAGAAAAATATGAAAGTGGAAGAACAATGAGAATTTTTGGCTTTGATCTTTTGAGAAATTGCTCTTGCAATAATATGGAATGTTGTAGCTTGTATGTGTCCTCATTAATGAGTTCTTGATGCCTTATATAGCCATCCATATGCTTCCTAGCCGTTGGAAAGAGAATAGTGTCGTTGAGGAGAGAAGTGGGAGCACTATCCGTTGGAACTAGCCGTTGGAGGCCATTTTACACTGGCCGGTTGACAGAGTGGTCATCCGGGTGGTCGACCGGCCGGTCATCCGGTGGGTCATCCGATGGTCTCCGGTTGTCACAGCTCTCTGTTCAGACAGCCGGCTTGTCAGCCGGTTCGTCAACCTGTGGCTCAAAATTTCATCTAAATAAATCCGTTAAAGCATGTATTGAGCTCACTAAGTCTTTATGAATCCAAGAGACTTTATGCTATATTTCAAGGTCACGAAAATATTTAGTTCGGGAATCGACTTTTCGATAATTTTGTATTTGCCGAATAAAAATATCATTGAATTAATCATCAAAATAATTAATAGAGATGCATATAAATTTTCACAAATTATAATGCATACATTTTTCAACAATCTCCCCCTTTTTGATGATGACACAAAATGATAGTTTTTATGCAAGTAGGATTTATGCCAATCTCCCCCTTAATATATGCTCCCCCTAAAAGAGAGCTTTTAAAGAATGCGAGGGGTATTACCGAGAATGATTATCACATAGGTGATCCCTGCAAGCTTAGAGACAAGAAATTCATATCGGCGAAGTATATAAGAGACAATTTAAGCACTAAGCCATGAAGTTCATACAAACTAAGTGTAACAGACTTAATAAATCAGAGTTAGCAACGCAAAAGCTTGAATAAGTCTCAACCATAGGTTCGACGATCAAGGTTAAAACCGATGCAGCTCATAATCAGAGATCAAATTATTTAAAGAGTAAGTTCAAACTTAGAAAGTACGACTAAGGAGCCAAGTACGAGTTAAAGCATAAATAACATAAAACCAAGACTTTTTTTCTCCCCCTTGACATCATCAACAAAGGCTAAAGTGGAAAGGTAGGAAAGTTACTGCGGTGGCGAGGGTGGGTGATAGGGTGGGTAAGGCACGAAGGCAGGGTACTGCTGATGGTAATGGCTGAAGTAGTGCTGCTGAGCGTGAACAATGTGATCCATTCTATGTCCCATTCTATCAAAACGACTATTCTGAGCAATGGCGAACTGTTGGAATTCTACCAACATTTGATTTTGCGAGGCTTGCAACGCATCAAACCTAGAGAACATTTGCTAAGAAAAATCTCCTCCAACAACTGGTGGTTGTGTCAAATGCTCTCCCTGCTGTCCTGTAATGTCCTCTTGTCTTTGCTCAACATTGGCTTGAGGATTACCTACCTCATCATCACCAATATGCCCCCTAGTGAACATATAATCTTTAATAGGCCCGGGGTCATTTTTTTCAGACTGCTCTCCCTGAATCCTTACTTTGGCACTCAAAAACAGTTTAGTGAGCAAAGCACCATAAGGTAAAGCCTTATTATTATCCTGAAGAACAGAGGCCATCTCTCTGAGTACCAAATAACTCAGGTTCAGATAGTTGCGCGTCTCTAAACTGTGCAGAATTAAACAATGAAGAGGGGACACGGAATCATAGTGTCCTTTTTGAGGAGCCATATTGTGTGCAATAAACAAATGTAAGGGACGCAGATGTTGTTTCAATTCACTTTTAGACACACCTCCACCAATAACACGATCACTAGTAATGGTTTGGTAGAAAGCAGCGACATCATCGATTGCAGTGACCAAATCGTCATCATTATCCACATACTGATAATTCTCAACTACTGGGCATTTCAAGAAACTACTCATGGTACTTTCATCTAGTACAAAATCAACGCCTTTAACCCGTGAAACTAAAGTATACTCATCGGCATTCCGATCAACATCTAGATTGCAGTAAAAATATCGAACAAGTTTCGGATAGACAATATTCGGCACTGCCATTATCTCAGTCCAACCCGCAGCAGTAATAACGTCATTTATATAGCGGTAATAACGAGGTGAAGTTATTACCTGACGACCCGAAACAATAGGTCGCGATTTGAAACCCGCCCAGTTTCCTTCATTAACCCGGTTGGTGAAGAGTTGATCGTTGAAGTCAGGTTGCGGTTCGCTTGGCCCTGCTCCGGAGCGAGTTCTTTTTCCTCTTGCTGACATTTTTCAGAAAACCAAGGGTTTGGAAGGGTTTTAAGTTGGTTTGGAGTGAAAAACGGTGAAATTAATGGTTGAAGTGACTGGAGAGGAAGATTTTAGGAAGGATCAGTGGATTGGTTTGAGGAGATGGTGGGGTTTGAGGAGTTTTGAAATTGTGGGAGAGGTTTTCGCCGCTGCTGGTTTCTGTCGGGGAGGGGGGTTTTGATAAGAAAGAACAGATCTGAACTTTAAAAAAACGACCCAAAAATACACTTACCGGTCGACCGATCGGTCGACCTCACGGTCGTCCGGTTGGACATCCGCTCGGACATCCAGCTGACAAATGCAGGTTAAGTCCAGAAAACGTTTAAGAGGAGTAGCATTAAAGACCATAAAACTGTTTTATACCAAACACAGGAAAATGAAACATATGATAAAATGTTTGGAGGGTGATTTCTTTATCAAGATCATTTGTACTCTCCATCAAGTATGATATTTACGAATTCAATCAACTCAACATTGAATCCAAAAAAAAACTTTTGACATCAAGAACACGAAACTTTTTCATAAATGATTAGACATGCCGAGTTCTCGTCGAATGAAACAAAATTGTTCTTCACCAAGGGGTTTTGTGAAAATGTCCGCCAATTGCTTGTCGGTACTAATAAAGTTAAGTTCAATATCCCCTTTTTGAACATGATCTCTTATAAAATGATGTCTAATCTCAATATGTTTTGTTCGAGAATGTTGAATCGGATTCTTGGTTAAGCTAATTGCACTAGTATTATCACAATTTAATAGGAATATGATCATATTGCAAATTGAAATCCTCCATTTGTTGTTTGATCCACAATATTTGGGCACAACAACTTCCGGCCGCTACATATTCCGCCTCGGCGGTAGATAGAGCTACGGAATTTTGTTTCTTGCTATGCCAAGACACTAGAGAGTGCCCTAGAAATTGGCAAGTCCCACTTGTACTTTTACGATCTACTTTGAAACCTCCAAAATCCGCATCCGAATAACCAATTAAATCAAATGCAACTCCACGTGGATAAAACAATCCTAAGTCATGAGAACCGGCAACATATTTAAAGATACGTTTAATAGCTTTTAAATGCGATTCTTTAGGACATGATTGAAATCTAGCACACATGCAAACACTAAACATTATATCCGGTCTACTTGCCGTGAGATAAAGTAATGAGCCGATCATACCTCGATACATCTTTTCATTGACGGCCTTACCATTCTCATCTTTGTCTAGCTTAGTTGATATGCTCATTGGTGTGCTCGTTGGCTTTGATCCTTCCATGCCAAACTTCTTAATAAGTTCTTTCGCATACTTAGCTTGGTTGATTATGATCCCCTCATTAGTTTGCTTGATTTGAAGTCCGAGGAAGAAGTTAAGCTCCCCCATCATACTCATTTCAAACTCACCTTGCATACACTTAGCAAACTCTTTGCACATATTATCATTAGTGGCACCAAAGACAATATCATCAACATATATTTGAATAATGAGCATATCTTTACCTTTGGCTTTAATGAAAAGAGTAGTATCAATTTTTCCACGAGTAAAGCCATTGTCAAGCAAGAATGAACTAAGTCTATCATACCATGCACGTGGTGCTTGCTTCAAACCATATAGAGCTTTTGAGAGTTTAAAAACATGATCGGGGTATACATGATCTTCAAAGCCGGGAGGTTGTTTGACATAAACTTCCTCATTTATGAACCCATTCAAAAATGCACTTTTCACATCCATTTGATAAAACTTGAAATTTTTGAAAGATGCAAAGGCAAGTAATATGCGAATAGCCTCTAATCTAGCTACCGGTGCAAAAGTTTCTTCAAAATCAATACCTTCTTCTTGATTATAACCTTGAGCAACAAGTCTAGCTTTATTCTTAACAATATTTCCGGATTCATCTAGCTTGTTACGAAAAACCCATTTAGTACCTATAATAGAGTGATCAATAGGCTTAGGTACTAATGCCCAAACTTTATTCCTTTCAAATTGATTCAACTCATCTTGCATGGCCAAAATCCAATTTTCATCATCTTGAGCTTCCGGAAAGTTTTTAGGCTCAATTTGAGAAACAAAAGCTTGATTTTCACAAAAATTTCTATGAGACGAGCGAGTGGTTACCCCTTTCGAAACTTCTCCAAGAATCAAGTCCTTTGGATGGTTTTGCACGAATCTCCAATCTTTGAGAAGATCTTGGTTGTCTCCCATGGCATCTTGAGGTTGATTAATAACTTCATCTTCTTTGATTTGAGAGTTTTCTACTTGAGTATCACCATCAACTTTTTCTTGAATTGTCAAGTCATGAATCTCATGTGTAATTTCTAAGTCATCATTATCAACAACATCCTTAGTAGCACAAGAATTAAATTCATCAAAGGAAACGTGAATAGATTCTTCAACAAGATTAGTGCGCTTATTATAAATTCTATATGTTTTGCTAGTAAGAGAGTAACCAATAAAGATGCCTTCATCCGATTTTGAATCAAATTTACCCAAGTCATCTTTTCCATTATTTAATACATAACATTTACAACCGAAAGCATGAAAATAATTAATGTTGGGTATTCTACCATTCCAAAGCTCATAAGGAGTTTTCTTGAGGATAGGCCTAATTAAAACTCGATTCAAAATATAGCATGAGGTATTAACGGCTTCCGCCCAAAAATATTTTGGCAAAGAGTTTTCACAAAGCATAGTGCGGGCCATTTCTTCCAAAGTACGATTCTTTCTCTCAACTACTTCATTTTGTTGAGGAGTACGAGGTACGGAAAAGTTATGACCAATACCATGTTCATCACAAAACTTTTCATATAAAGAATTGTCAAGCTATTTTCCATGATCCGTACGAATGTTAGAAATAACAAATCCTTTTTCATTTTGAACTCTTCTACAAAGTTTAGTGAAATTAGGATAAGCCTCATTCTTATGAGCTAGGAACATCACCCATGTATATCTAGAGAAATCATCAACAACAACAAGACAATAATAGTTTCCACAAAGACTTGGAGAGCGAGTTGGTCCAAACAAATCCATATGAAGTAATTGCAAAGGTCTAGTAGTTGAAACAACATTTTTGGACTTAAAAGAAGCCTTGGTTTGTTTTCCTTGTTGGCAAGGGCCACAAAGCCTATCTTTTTCAAATTTGATTTTAGGAAGACCTTTTACCAAATTTTTTTTAGAGAGTTTTGAAATAGCATCCATACTTGCATGTCCTAGGCGCCTATGCCAAAGCCAACTATTTTCACTCAAAGCGGAAAAACATTTTATATTACAATTACTTAAATCATTGAGATTAAAAACATATACATTGTCAAGTCTTTGTCCAACGAAGAGTGTCTTGTTGCTTTTGACATTTTCAATGATACATTTGGATTTTTCAAAGATAACACGATTTCCTCTATCACATAATTGACTTATGCTAAGAAGATTGTGTTTTAAACCACTAACAAGTAAAACATCTTCAATAATAGGAGAATTACCTATATTACCGATTCCTATGATTTTACCTTTGTTGTTGTCTCCAAATGTGACATGTCCACCATCTTTAGGCGAAAGAGAATTGAAAGCCCTCTTGTCACCGGTCATGTGTCTTGAACATCCACTATCAAGGTACCAACTACCTTCCTTGAGAGAACTTTTGAAGCATACCTACAATAGCACATCAATTCTTGACTTTTGGTACCCAAATCATCTTGGGTCCTTGAAGGTTAGCATTGATACGGTTCTTAGGAACCCAAACCTTTTTTGCATTAGAAGATGAGTATCCTTTCATAGGACATGTAGGAGAAATATGACCAATTTTACCACAATAATGACATGTCAGTTTAGAATGGCTAGAAGGAGGAACATCTTTTCCAAAAAGATTTTTGTGTTGAGTGGGATTATAACCAATTCCGGCCTTGTGAAAAGAAACCATTTGTTTTTCAAGAAGAATGTCTAAACTTTCTTTTCCATTAGTGAGTTTTGAAAGAGAATTAGTTAAATCATCAATTTGTTTTTCTAAAGATTCGTTTTTGGAAGTATCCTTCAAATACTCTTTTTCTTTTGCCAAAGAGGTTCTTAAACTTTCATTTTCTTCCTCCAAAATATCTTTCTCTTCAATTAAATCATCCATTTCTAGTGAAAGATCTTTAGCAACCTTTTTAAGAAATTTGTTTTTAGAAACAACTTTTTCAAATTCTACTTTCAACTCTTTATAGGCAATAAACAATTCATCAAAGGAATAGGATGAGTCGAGATCTACCTCGTTTTCTTCGATGGCAATGAAACACAAGTTAGCGACCTCTTGTTGCTCATCGTCCTCATCGGAGCTACTATCGTCACTATTGTCCCATGCGGCCATCATAGCTCTCCTTTTGTCCTTCTTTGAATATTTTTTGGCATATGGACATTCACTTTTGATGTGGCCGGGCTTCTTGCACTCGTAGCAAATGACTGGATCCGTTTTGCTACTTTCTTCTTTGCCTCCATCTTTTCTTGAAAATCCTCTACCTTTGCGAGATGCTCTATTTTTGATGAGTTTCTTGAACGTTTTTGTGATGAGCGCCATTTCATCATCCTCACTTTCGTTGCTTGAATCCTCCTTGCTTTTTGATTTGCTTGTTGTACTTTTGAAGGCAAGATCCTTAACTTTCTTCTCTTTTTCACCCTTGAGGTTGTGATGCATTTCCTCCGTCATGAAAGATCCCATGAGCTTGTCCATCGTGTATGTTGAGAAATCTTTGGATTGTAGGATGATGGAGGTGGTAGTGTCCCAATTGGTTGGCATGGAACGGAGCACCTTCCTTGTCATTTCGGATTGACTGTAAATCTTTCCAAGAGCTTTTAAACCTTTAGTAATACTAGCAAATCTAGCAAACATTTGAGATATAGATTCATCCGGTTTCATTTTGAAGAGCTCATAGCTATGCACAAAAATATCAATTTTGGACTCCTTAACTTGACTATCTCCTTCATGTGACATTTCTAACTTATCCCATATTTCTTTAGCCGATTCACATGCAGAAACACAATCATATTCATTGGGAGTAATAGCACAAAAAAGAAGGTTCATAGCTCTATAGTTCTTTTCTATTGAAGCCTTTTCCGAATGACTCCACTCATTATCTGATTTAGGCATAGTCTCTTCCCCAACTTTCTTAGTAGGAATAATGGGACCATTTTTGATAATTTTCCATAGATCATAATCCGTGGATTGAATAAAGATCATCATTCTATTTTTTCAATGAGAGTAATTTTCTCCGGTGAACAATGGAGGTCTATTGGACGATTGACCTTCGATACAAGAAACATTACTAGTGGTTGCCATGGATCTTAACTCTTAGATGGTTAAATCTACAAACAAGAGCCGAAGCTCTGATACCAATTGTTATCCAAATTATGCAACCTAGAGGGGGGGGGGGGGGGGGGTGAATAGGATTGCTAGTAATAATCACCGATAAAAATTTATCTCTAACAATATATGCAAACAATAAGTATGCAATCAAATAGAGAGATAGAGAGATAGAACCCGTTTATAGTGGTTCGGTCCGGATTTGTCCACGGTCCGGCCCTACTCCACTTCTCCTCAAGCAATTACTTGAAGGTTCCACTAATCTTTAAAAGATTACAACTTGTAAGTCTTGCGGGTGCTTACAAAAACCGAATGCCTCTAGCTTTCCCGAGGAGCTAGCACAACCGCAAGAGTTTTCTCCGAAAACTTCTCAAAAACAATAACACCCAAATTCCAACCCGAATTTGGTCTTCTAAGCTTTCAAGTGTTTGACTCAAACACTCGCTTAGGAATTACAAGTATGTGAAGAAGGTATGAAAATTATCGCTCACGACTTGTACAAATTTTCTCTCAAGAAAAATATGAAAGTGGAAGAACAATGAGAATTTTTGGCTTTGATCTTTTGAGAAATTGCTCTTGCAATAATATGGAATGTTGTAGCTTGTATGTGTCCTCATTAATGAGTTCTTGATGCCTTATATAGCCATCCATATGCTTCCTAGCCGTTGGAAAGAGAATAGTGTCGTTGAGGAGAGAAGTGGGAGCACTATCCGTTGGAACTAGCCGTTGGAGGCCATTTTACACTGGCCGGTTGACAGAGTGGTCATCCGGGTGGTCGACCGGCCGGTCATCCGGTGGGTCATCCGATGGTCTCCGGTTGTCACAGCTCTCTGTTCAGACAGCCGGCTTGTTAGCCGGTTCGTCAACCTGTGGCTCAAAATTTCATCTAAATAAATCCGTTAAAGCATGTATTGAGCTCACTAAGTCTTTATGAATCCAAGAGACTTTATGCTATATTTCAAGGTCACGAAAATATTTAGTTCGGGAATCGACTTTTCGATAATTTTGTATTTGCCGAATAAAAATATCATTGAATTAATCATCAAAATAATTAATAGAGATGCATATAAATTTTCACAAATTATAATGCATACATTTTTCAACAATAAGCATTTAAAGATATCATTTAACACTCAATAAACGTAGGGAAAATAACAACACCTATACACATGGCCGTGTTGACATCTCTTTCTATAAAAATCTAACATTATCCATCATTTTTCTTATCCATTTTAATACAAATGAAAAATTTGTCATTCTATTTGGGAATTTTTTTATTAGTAATAGAAAATAGAACAGGCGTTTGAGTTTTCTTACCACCGTAGCAAGTTTTAATTCCTTTCAACAAAAAAGAGCCCTACTTACGCACATCGCAAACACAACATCTAATAACTTAGAGTCTTATGATGATCCGAGCCGTAAGTCCTAACATCTAAATCGTTCATACAAAAACATAGGTTAATTGATTAGATTTTGATTATTTCATGATTCAAATCAATTGATGAAAATTGAAGTTATAAAGTGCATTAATTGCAATCCAGGTGTGAAATTTTCAGATTGCTACAAATATTTGATGAACCAGATTTTTTGCGTGAATATTTTCACTTAAGACCTACAAATGAACCGTTTGGACCATCAAAATAGGGTATGAGATTCCACAAGATCGAGGGGTTTGTTGAGAGGAGCGTTTGGAAGATATTATGTGGAATAGTTAACTTCTTACCAATATAACTAAGACATTATTACCAATATTAGCAATAAGGCATTAATGAAAAAAAAAAAAAAACCTTTTGACTGCATTCATTTTCTGTAGTACCTTGCTTTTGTTGTTGCCTTCTAAAAGCTATATAAGAGGACATCATCTCTATAGACAGCCACAGACAGAGAATAGATTTCAAGTTGAATTCGGAATAGCTAGCAATGGATTTTTCATGCAGTTGGTCTTCTTCCTTGATGGTTTCTCGTTTCCTCGTGCTTTTACTCAATGGCTCATCATCTCAACCAAGTGATTTGGTTAGAACAATCTGCCCCAGAACTATCAACAATGATCTGTGCCTACAAATTTTCAAATCTGATCCTCGTTCAGCAACTGCAGATGTTAAAGGCCTTGGACAGATCGCAATCGATGCGGGTGAAGCCTCGGCTAACCAGACCCTCAATACTCTTGGCTCTCTCTTTAATAGCACGCCGGCAAGCCCTCTAAAAGATATATATCAGACATGCACAAGAAACTATGAGACAGCCATTTCCAAGCTCGAGACAGCAAAGAATCTTCTATCGTCCCCCAATTATAAATCTGCATCCGGTCTTGCTACAGATGCAATGACTAATATCGTGAGTTGTGAGACTAGTTTCATATTATTACCATTCCCGGACGAATCACCAATAGTTTCTTTTTTAGAATTGACTCAAAAGTCCTCCGACCTTGCCCGAATCATTGAAATTATTTTAGTGGATTTTCTCGTGTAAACGTGTTTTGAGTCATTATTTTCGGCATGTAGACCCTCTTTGCAATTGCAATGAATAATAAAATCTGATAAAGACTACAATACACACCCCTTATTTGAGAGTGTATCATATGCACCCCCCAAAATATTATGAATTGTAGAAAAAATGTTATGAATCGTATTGCTAAAAAGTTACGAATCTTATAAAGGTTACGAGATACACTAAAATGTTTTAAATCGTAATGAAAATGTTATGAATCGTACTGTTGAAATGTTATGAATTCTAGAATAAAAATTACGAAACACAGTAAAATGTTATGAATAAACATAAAATAAATGCATATGGTATATCTTTTTTAAGGGATGTATTGTAGACTTTCTAAAGATAAACCAGCGATAAAACTAATTGTTCAACGACTACTACGTACGTACTTCATGTGCTACTACTCTCTGCCCACTAACATTGTGTGTGTAAAACCAAAGAGAGAAAGGTTCATCTCTGGGTTGGGCTTACCAATAAGGTCCAATCCTCTCCAAAGTCCAAACCTCAAAACTGTCGGTGATTTTTTCCAAAATCTGCTATTTGAAAAGAAAATGGCTTATTTACTTTTCTGGTCTCCAAAATATTAAGCAAGTGTCATTTTGGTCCCTAGTTTACCAATTGCAGACATTCAGTCCAAAGAGAGCTAACAAATATAACTAAACTAAACCCTCTCGACAAGGGCGGAGGAAAATGGAGACAAATGGAGTCAGCTGACCCCACTGCCATCCAATTTTTCAACGAGGGTATTTATACTTCACACCAAAATAATACTAATTGACCCCACTTAAAATTCTCAATTTGACCCAATTTGTTTCAAAGGTTTGTGATTTAGAAAAGTAAGGAGGGCAAATAGAATTTCTTCTTCTCCCTTGAAGACCAATCCCAAAACCTTGTACACGCACACAGTCATCACTTCGCTCCACCGATCTCACTACTGTCTTACTAGCCTTCTTCAACCACGCTCTAAAGTGCTATAACGCACGTGTAATACACCATGTTGGTTTGTAGCTTTTCTCAACGGGAGGAAGATGAGTCACCAATTGGCAAATTGAGTTTTAGGGGCAAAACAGACATTTTCACATAGGAAGAAAATGTGAAGGGGACGTAAGGCTGCGTTCTTGGAAACTTGAAACTTATTTCAGTATTTTGTAGCTTTTTGTCTTAATTTTTAGAATTAATTGTTTGTCTCGACGAGACAAATCAGAAAATATAAAAATATGGACCAATGTTGAAAAAATTCAAATAAGATGGCATTTAGATAAATAAGATAGCTGTTAATACTTTTTTCGTCTTTAGTTAACCTTTTTTTTTGCTTTTGGTCATAATTTTATAGTTTTTAGACTTCTCAAATGCTTAATCCAAAAATATCACCCAAATCTAACAAAAACTCAGAAAAACAAACAAAACACAAAACGAACCGTTTTTATAGAGAAAAACGTGCTTTCACATATTCTTAACCCGAAATGGGTGAGAATAGGAGCAACTCATTTTGTAAGCTTAATTCTTTGACCAGCCACTCCTTAGAACAATAAGCTCAATTAAATATCGTCAAATACTTAGACAATCATCCAATTCTTTGTCTAAAATTCTTTATTCGATTAACTTAGGTGCGAGATTGAGGTTGTCTTTTGCAAGAATCATGTAAAAATCACGCTCTACAAAATGAACGACTCTGATAATTAAAGTAAAACCATGTGCGTGCCTCACATAAGGCTGAGTAATGTCATCCACTTTCTGATTGGTTGAACAGAATTTAGCAACACGCAAATTATGGCCAGTTTGTGCTTTGCTGACAGTTGCAAATGGAGTGATGGGCACCATGTACTCAAGTATCGGGTTGGGTTAAAAACCTCACTAACTATAACTAATTACACTGACTTTTGCCGAAAAATAAAAAAGAATAGCCAACACAATTCTCTCGTACAAAAGGTCGTTACATAATACTATGATGCAGTCATTATCCGCATGTGTAGCCGATAATTACAACTATACATATTCAGATTGTAACCCAAATAGGCTCTAAAGTGTTGTACAACGAAATATAGAACTGCCACGAATAGTGCAATTTGGTAGGCATCTCTTTGGAAACTGTCGTCCCTTTGAAAGAACTGTAAATCACCAAGAAGAGAACACAACCCCAACAATCAATGGTACAATTTAGGAACTCCTCAGCCCAAGATCACCCGTACCCAAAATCTCCTTCACCTCCCTTCCAGTGCTTACACAACCGTTGGATCATGTAAGAATTTTGTTAAAAAATCCAAGTAACTATGGATACACCGGAATAAGGGGGTGTGGGAATTTTGGGTACATCAATACATGTGACCTTGTGCCAAAGATGCATAAGAATTACTGCATGAAGGGTAGACTGTAGAGTGGGAAATAAATAAACCGATACCTAAAGAGAGCTTCTAAAGAAGAACTCACCTTCGTTGGATCACCAGAAGGGTCTGGGTAAATCTCTAAGTTCTCTTTTGGTGCTCATGAAAACCGGCTGGTAATGTCCTTAACAAAGTCGGATACATCTTTCCCAGACTCGATCGTAGCTATCACTTGAAAAGAAGACTTCCAATACAGTTTGAAGGTTTCCTACAGGGGCTAGTAACCAGGACAACTAACAAATTTCTCTATGCCAGCTTTTCATCAGCATTTTTTTCTAGGTGTCCACAAATCTATACAAAATCCTTAATATTTCTCAGTGGACTGGCCCAGGGCAGTTGTGCTATGATGGCACAACCCCAGGCATCTGCTTCCTCTCTCGGCACCAAGCCACAAGACCTCAGACTCCCGTGGTACTGTATGGAATTCCTAAGCCCAGCCTTGTGTTTTTCTAATGTCACAGTACAGGATTGCATTGTGGTGTCATTCCCATTCCTTCTTAGAATCAGCTTGTCTCTATGGTGCTTGTACACACAGAGCTCAATAGATGCCCCGTATCGAATGTGTAGTCTACGTTAGGGTGATGTGTGGCCTCATTACAGTGGGATTTTACCATAAATAAAGTTATCAATGATTGATGTGTTCATTTTGCCCTGCACGAACACACAGCCCGACACTAGTATGCCTATTTTCAAGGTCTTGGGGGAAATTGTCCAACATTTGTTTGGTTAAATTGTTGCAATTGTATGAATTGGTACAATACGTAATTTACGTAGGAACCAAACTATTGGAGAATTAGAAGGAGAAAGGAGAAGAGAAAACATGGCTTTAGATCGAATAAATAATGGGTTGACACTCGACACTTTATAAGTAGCTGACACTTTCGAATGACAATGTATGGCAGAGAAGTGCCATGACCAAATTGTAAGCTAACTTGGTCTTTTATTGTACTCCTTGTTAACATCCAAAAGCAGAGATAGCTACAATCCACTCTACATACTACCACTAATAAGCGTTCAAAATCCATTAGTAAAAAGAAGTGATCCATTCCACACACATACCGTCCAAATGAACCAAACTGTAAGCTAAGTGGGTCTTTCATAGTAGTAGTTTGTTACCATCCAAAAGCAGACAGAGACAGATACAATTCACCCCACAAAGATAACACTTACAATGAACCATGCACTACATAGTAAACATACTACTGCTAATAAGCATTCGAAATCCC
Source organism: Rhododendron vialii (assembly GCF_030253575.1). Taxonomy (NCBI): domain Eukaryota; kingdom Viridiplantae; phylum Streptophyta; class Magnoliopsida; order Ericales; family Ericaceae; genus Rhododendron; species Rhododendron vialii. Next base: position 35,887,223 of record NC_080562.1, read on the forward strand.
ATACATTAAGAAGTTGAGATCCACTCCACACGAATACCATAAAAATGGACCTTCCAGAGCATACTGCCACTGTTGTCAAATGTCACCAACCAACTGCAAATAGCACAATAGCAGGAAGGTTAATAAAGCCCGTAAAAATTTCAGTGTAACCAATTGCCTCGCATAAACACTCCAATACCTCTGCATATAATTGCATTCAGTCCACTCTACGAATCAATTCCTACCACACAGTGCAATTGATTAAGGGAAGCAATTGCCTAGGTGTGAGTGAGTGGAATTACCCTATTGCCCGTTGACAAGACTTCACAAATCGAAAGTGTTTGTATTCCTTCCGGTACACTCAATGGGATGGACAATCCCTTGGGTCCACCATATGGAAAATGCCTAAGAACATTACATATACATTTTGGCACTCACATAGAAGATCCACGAAACAGAACAGTTACTCTTATTGTCAATAATATGTAATTTAATCGTACTATTACTTCATTCATAAAACCAATTATATGCATTTCAGTTAACAAATACAACCTCCAATGCAAACTGTTTGACCAATTTTTAATTTCTTTGATGACCCAAAATGATTGTTCATTCTGAAAAGTCAGTGTAAGAAAATCTAAAAAAATTGTAGGATTCTCCAACAGTGAACAAACAATTTGGAACAAGATGTGCATCTCTACAAAGATATACTCGTAATTGAATCAAAATAACTAATAACACCTTGACACATGAAATGTATGCCTTAACTACCATTAATATTAGGAAGTAATTTGAGTGCGATAGGTAGTGGATCATCTGTGCAGAAATCCCAGAACTGTCTCATTGAACTCCTTAAACCGGAAGATATTTATGTTTGTTTCCGTATCACACGTCCTATGGCACTGTAAATCACATTTTGGCCTATCGATTATACTAATCAACTACACATCTTAAACCACACCGTTTGAACAATTAACTTGAATCATCCTCAAATCCAGTCTTCACAAGAATCCAAACACAAGATGAAATCCAGATTGATTTATCAAGTAACAAATGAGCCTCCCAAATTTAACTATCACTTCCATATATCCAACAGGGTTGCATGACTACAATCCGTCAATCAATGCAATTTATTCTAACCACCTCAACCAAGGTTTTAGATACACCAATTATACGGCCAAACACATACAAATCATGGTGACCCATTCAAAATCAATATTTGCAATCTCAACCTATTGATGTTTGCTACTACATCTCAAAACCAGCACAATGCAGCAATTGTAGAAGTATAGGATAGCTCATAGGACCATACACAATCCAGTAATACCAATGCACAGGCAACACACAATAGAGCGAAACAAAGCGTACCTTTCAAGGGGCGGTAACCTTTCCTGGTGCCAGGGGGCATGTATTCAGGTCTGCACATCAGGACCTCGGGTTCCTTTCCAGGAGAGGTATACAGGATAGCTTGGAACATCTCATTGGCATGTCGACCTGATTTATGGGTGTCTATGACCACGAAATCCAAATAACCACCACCAACCTCCCGCGTTGTCATCAGGAGGGGATTAAAAGGTTCGACGTAGTTTGAGTTCTACAATAGTCCAAAATCATGCACAAGGTAGTTACCAAAAACCAAGAACAAGACACGCACGCACACAGAGAAGAAGAAGAAACAATCAACCACTTACGAATTGACAAACCAAGAACAAGACACACACACACACACACACAGGAGAAGAAACAATCAACTACTTACAAATCGACTGTAGTAATAATCCATAGCCTTGGCCGAGTTTTTTATCTGACGGGAGAAATTAGCCGGTAAATCTGGATCGAATTCTGTAGCTAAAATAATGTGTATAGGTAGGTCGCTAGAAGGTCCACGATAAAACTCCTGTATCCATCACATCAACAGAAGCAAAAAAAAAAAGAACAAAACATGCATAAATACACTGCAGCGTGAGGATGGCGAGGATGCAACGAGGGAGAGAGAGAGAGAGAGAGAGAGAGCGAAGTAAGTAGTACGTGTGAAGAAGAAGAAAATTTAGTATTTGTACACAATTAATACAGTTAGTTATACATACAGGGTAATCGAAATCCTTGCGGGAGTATTCCTGCCGCTGTTCTGATGTCAAGCCCACCGCCTCCTCCTCAGAATTTGTAGTGACACCCTATAGAGGGAGGAACACCCAACAATTTCTAAACCCCCGCAGCAATCAAATCTGAGAAAGGTCTAAAAGGACAACGAGAGAGAGAGAGAGAGAGAAGCTACCTTCCCCACCAACGATGACAACGCTTCTCCAGCTTTCGATCGTGAGCGGGTCACTGGGCCGACAACACCACATCCGAGCATCGGAGTTTCCATCACCTTCTTCTCCTGCGAAACCCTAGAGAGAATTTCAAAACCCCCGCCCCAATCAGATAAAGGGAGATCTCAGAAAGGTATACACAAAAACAAAAACATGAGAGAGAGAGAGAGAGGGGCTCCTACCTTAATGCGGTTCTTTTTCCGCAGTTGGGGGTTTTCGCCTTCGGTTTTCCGTACACTCGATTTTGTCGATTTATAGCTTCCTTTATTCGGGTGGTGTTCAGTGTTTGTTGGTTAGATTGTTTGGCAGCTTTGTATGGAGTACATTACTTTGACCTAATTTTCCCAGGAAAAAGAAAAACCCTCTTCTCAAATTTTGGTTGATGAAACCTATAAATAAAAAAAAAGGTGATGAAAAATTAGGGCTTTTGGCTGGCAAAAAAGAATCTTCGATCTTGATGCTTTTTTGTGGGCAATATTTTGCTTATGGTTTAGGTAAAAAAAATTAAAGGTGGCAAATTATACCCAAACCCATTAATCAATACAGATTCATCCATTAAAAAATAGACACAACTCAAAATCGAACTCATTTATTAATTGGATCTTAACTGGATCAATTTAAATAACTTAATAAATTATGAACATGACCTAACTAATTTGAACCCTTCTCAGTCTATCTCCTATTAATGTGCGCTGACTTTCCTCGTCACCAGAAAAGGCTTGAGATCCTTTGTCCGACTCATGCCTGTCCGACTCCCTGTTCCAGCCTTCAACACGTGACACCTGTCCTCCTCTAACTTATCTTCTCTGTTACAACCCAGTTAAACCCCCAATTCTTTTCCTACTCCCCCATTTTACTAGTTCCCTACTTCCATTTCTTTTCAAAACCAGGTTCCACCAGAAACTATTCCCCACTTCTGTTTCTTGTTACAATTGCCGCATTCTTTTTCTGCAACTGAACATATGCACTATTTATCAACAAAAAAAAAATTACTCCCCCGTCTCTAATCTTTTGTCTCTCGTCCTATCTCAACTAAGTAAAAAAAACTAATTATAACTTTTAATTGATAATATTGTTTTTATGCAATATAAATCTTACTCCCTCCGTCCCTTATTTATAGTCCGGTATTTCATTTTGGGCTGTCCCTTAATAAGTGTCCATTTTTGTAAAGTTAATGGGTAAAAGTTGATGAATTGTCTATTTTGTCCCTAAAAGTAGATTCCATTTTAAAAAGTAAGTGAGTAAAAGTGTAATGATGATAGGTAAGTAGGGAAAGTGGAGGAAAAAGTTAATGTTAAAGGTATAATGATGATGTCTTTTTAATAAGTTGGAATTACGAAGCAGGACACTTAAAAAGGGACGGAGAGAGTACTTAATAGATCTCAATAAACTCTTTTAAACGATATTTTCAAAATCACCTATTATATGCATTATTTAACACACACTCCCCCCCCCCCAAAAAAAAAAAAAAAAAAAGTGGTAAGTTAGATTGGTACATCACAAAAAGACGTGAAATTTGCTCACTTTTGAGAATTAGCATAATTATAACATGTTATCAGAGTTAGCTTTTCAGGTTTTTTCATTTTATTTATGTTATAGTTGCACTTTGTTTCATTATGATTTGTGTATTCCGGATTCTTTGTACATTGAGGAAGAATTATTCTACGCACATGGAGCACCATCATGAGTTTAAGGTGCGGTGTCTTAAACTCATTCTTCATCACATGTATGTCTTTCAGTAAATAGACTAGGAACACTGCTAGTGTGCATCGAACGTGAATGAAAAAATATTTTTTTTACTAGTAAAAAGTACTCCGTAAAAGAAAGTTTCGTCCGTGTAACAGGGGAACTAGGCTGGGGGGGGCTGGGTTGTAACAGAGAGAGGATGAGTTAAAGGGGGACAGGTGTCACATGTTGGAGGCTGGGACAGGGAGTCGGACAGGTACAAGTCGGACAGAGGATCTCAAGCCACCAGAAAAGGCCTCTCAATTCATCTGCTTTCTTCAGCAAAGGAATCTCTCTCTCTCTCTCTCTCTCTCTCTCTCTCTCTCTCTAGTTTTCTACGAATTGTTTTCCGTTTTTGGGTTTTTTCTTGGGTAATCGAAAGAAATTTATACAATCAAAGAAGTTTCCAAATTTTATACGAGTCCCAAATTTTTCTCTGTACCTGCACCTTGAAATATGTTTAGAGAGAGAAAATTCAACTTATAAATGGAAAGCTGGCTTGTTTGTGGCTTATTCTTTTGTCCTTATTCAATTTTTTTGCCTTTATTTGTTTTTCGTTAATTTTTTTGTGGATTAATTATTACTTCGTCATGATAGTAGGAATCTAAAAAGTAAAAAATAAAAAATATTTTTTTTCTTCTTTATTAAAAAAAATATGAATTTCGATCGTAATTTTTAACTTTTTAGATTCTTCTCATCATAACAAAGTAATAATCCTAAATAAATTGACAAAATAACAAATGTGAAAAATATTTGAATAAAAACAAAAAAATAAGACACTTGGATACGCTGCATGTGATTCGGTAATTAAGAGCGACCAATATGGTAATTAAGTGTACTAGGGAAAAGACTTGTGATATACCATATGACTCTAGTGCTCAACGGATAGGGAAAATACTTGTGAAATACCTTGTGACCCTATTCCGGATCGGCTTAGGGAAAAGATCCAGGCGCCATCCTATGGTGACTCTAAATACGGTGTTAGATCCAACGGGCTAAGCCCTGAGAAAATATTTGGCATTTGGGAATTGATTATTGGTAATTATGGATCCCAAATTGATTTGGATTTCGGTATTGTAGTTGTTCATGGTTGTGATATTTATCTGGCAGGTTGTTGGTATAAATGCTTATTCATGTGGTTTGATTAACATCCTTGTATAATCTCTTTGACACCATTATTGAACCATGAGAAAAACTTGTTCACGGCTCCTCCGTGAACAAGTGTTTACGAAGGCTCAATCCGAGCCGTTCGTGCAGAGATCAGATGGCTCAGATGAGCAAGCCCTTTTTATTTTTTATTTTTTAACCTGTCGAGGAGAGAGAGAGGGGGCGAGATCTGGGCCGTTGGAGTGCAAATCAAACGGCTCGCATCACGTGTGCCGCGAACAGGCCGTTCGCGGCTCCTCCGTGAATAAGGCTATCTCTTAGAGAAAAACTTGTTCACGGCTCCTCCATGAACAAGTGTTTACGGAGGCTCGATCCGAGCCATCCGTGCGGACATCCGACGGCTCGGATGAGCGAGCCCTTTTTTTTTTAACCTGCTGAGGAGAGAGAGAGAGGGCGAGATCTGGGCCGTTGGAGTGCAAATCAAACGGCTCGCGTCACGTGTGCCGCGAACGGACCGTTCGCGGCTCCTCCGTGAATAAGGCTATCTCTTGAGCCATTGCCTTGTCGTTCATTATTTAGTTGTGGATGATAGTCCTGAGCTGTTAACCAATGTCACTTGAAACCACTTTTTTGAGCTTTCGTTATTATTCGTTTAAATGTATGTCACATTGTACCTTTACCTTTAGCATGCTTAACTACTTATTGAGTTTGTGTCACTTGACGAATTTATTCCACTATTTTTTTCAGGTTAATGCATAATGGAACATTGTTGTGGATTCTGTGGCTTTGTCGGGACCTGTTGTCGGGACCTTTAGTACATTTGCATCTTTAATAATTTTGTCATGTCAGATAGCTTCCGCATTTTTATTTTATATTGGCAGTCGTATGGTTTAATTGGATATTTGAAGGATATGGATATTGGTGTTTGTCTAGCTTGTTACAAAGAAAAATATTGGTTTGGTTTGCACTTTTTGGCTTTAATAAAATATTTATTTCTTTCAATATTATTTTGAGTTGTCAAATATTTTATTTAGGCTTCGTATTCGGTGATAGTCTCGTGGTTCACGGCTGATCATGTTCTCGGATTTGGAGCGTGACAAGAGTGGTATCAGAGCCGAGATTCGATTTTTTATATTTGCAATTTACATTGCATCTTGTCTTAGTTGAGGTCTGGGGGTCCCAGAGTCGAATAGGTATATGTGGTTATGTAATAACCCGAATTTTTGAAAAATAAAAATTCATTTAATAATTCATTTTTCGATTAAATAATTCAATATTAGTTATTTAAATTATTGAAAATTCCTATTTAATTGTTTTCCTATTTGATAATTCTTATTAAATTCTTTTAATTCAAAATAAATACTTTCATATTAAGAAATATATATATATATATATATATATATATATATATTAGTAAGGATCCTGTTAGCCCTTGCTTATTTTAGCTAAAATAAGCCCCTCCATTTTCAGGCCATTCCCGACCAGATTTCGATAATCCGAGCCGCTCAATGTGATCAGAACGTGATTTTTAAGCTTTTCCTAGGAATCGATGGAAAAAAATCCCGGGAAGGGCTTCATTCGAACAGGTTTTCATTTAACGGCTCAGAAACAGTTTTATGAAAAACTGGTCGGATGAAGCCCTTTCTCGATACTTTTTTTCATCGATTCCTCGAGGGGTACCCTTAAAAACACATTCTGAACACATTGAGCGGCTCAGATCATCAAAATCTGGTCGGAAAATGGGAGGGGCTTATTTTATTTTATTAAAATAAGCAAGGGCTCACTTGATCCTTACTTGATATGTGTGTGCGCGCGCGCGCAGAAAATTACGATTGTTATTATTTTACCGTAAAACCCTAGAACCGGAGCTAACGCATCTCGTCTTGCTCAAACACCACACAATGCTCTTATTAAAACCCTTTCTTTTTCTTTCTAAACTAGTATAAACCCCGTGCTATGCACGGCCAGTGAACAACATCGTAGACACATTATTTTTATGTCTCACCTCAATCTTTTTACTTTTTTAGTCGGTGCCATCATACATCAATTAATTTTTCATCTAAAATAATTCAAAGCAAGTCATTAGACGATGACAAAAAAGTTATTCATTAGGGTGGCCTATAATCTTTCATCTTCTCGTTATGTATCACAATAGAACGAAAAAAATGCTCTCATATGATGTGATAGTTGTTCGTGGCTATTTGAACGTCTTTAAATTATAGCACGGAGTAGATCGAAAACCCCCAACAAATTAAAAGCTACAATTTGTTCGTTCACAGATTAATTTAAACTACAATCTATTCGTTCACAAATTTATTTAGCAATTCAACAAACAAAACAATCTAAAATACTTGAGCGTATTTGCTCAATTTAACGAAAAATGTCAAGCACAACAATCCGATGACAATCCCAGAAAACTAAGTACGCATGTTGTTACACTCTCCACAATCTTGTGCTTTTTGTCAACATCCTATATAAAATAAGAAAAACGCGTTCAACATATTAAAGGACCAAACATAGTTAAAACTATTATTACCTTGTAATATATGCATATACTCCTCAGACCAATTCACATTCAACACAAAAGATACGAAAGTTTGAAGACTTTAAATAGGTGAAATTCGGTCAATACTGACAATCATAATTCCCGTTCATGTGAAAATTCAAAAGTAGTACGTATAGACTATTGAGGGGTTGTTCTTCTAAAAAAGTCGGTGTCTTTTCCGCCAAAAATCCAAAAGTAGTATGTATAGACTATTGAGGGATTGTTCTTGAACGTGAGATTGTGGTTTCAATTCCCAAAAAACCTCTTCCCTTGTCTCTATATTCTTCTTTTTGACTCTCCTACTTTTGTTTCAAGTACATATGTCACATGGACTACCACATGCCATATGATTGTTCAAAAGAATTATTAAGAAAAATACCACATGTACAACAAATTTACACAACACACTCACATACATGTGGGGTATGTGAGTGTGTTGTGTAAAATTGTTGTGCATGAAGCATTTTTGAATAATTAAAATTGGTTGAAGACTTGTACTCCCTTGCCGACAAAATATAAAAGAGCTAGACATGGGAAATATGATCAATAGTTAATTCATAAAGACATGAAATCACCGCTCATTAACTTTTAAAAGACAACAACAAAAGATATATTAATTGCGGAAAAAAAAATCTTATTTGTGTTACCTAGAGATGGTTGGTGTTTGGAGATGTCAAATATTTCTGGCGCAAGATATGCACGATCTCCTTTTCCATTTGACCGATCATTGTCACCACCTTCAAACTTGTTGCCTTTTTTTATTGGAGCAATTTATGTTAGGTTTAACATTCTCTCTATCCATCCTGTTAAAAAGTTATTTACCAACACATGAACTGAAATTATGTTATCAAACAAAACATATGAACTACTAATTACTGTTATCTAATTAAGATCGTGTATTGACAATTGACTAATTGTGTTATATACTAATTAAGATCGTGTATTTGATTCTATATATAGATTGCACCCATGCATGGTTAGTGACTTCTTGTTACTCCCCAAATACCTTGATAGTGATTTCTTGGACATGCCTTCTGAACCTCCCCCTTCTGAGATTATAGTCGTGTAGGTAGTTTTATATCGGTAACAGTTTTACATGAAATGCGATCTATTTAATTCATATCATTTTCATAGACTTCTACTTTGTATATATTATATATTTACTCTAGTAGATTTCGATCTTATAGTGTAGCTTTCGCAAGTTGATAAAAAAAGAAACACATGTACAATTGTACATCTCCCATATAATTTGTACTAATTATAGAACTTAAAATTAATAATTCTCACTTAAAAACTGAATACAGAACTTAAAATTAAAAAAATGGATTCATAAAACCGAAAAGAAAAAGTAGAACAAACTGTATACCTTGATAATGCAGTCAGAACACTTTGAGCGACAAAAGAGTAGAGAGAAAATCTGTGACATAATGAGGTATATATAGAACTAGTGGATGCCCGTGTCTGAAGACACGGCTTGAACGATTCAAACAAATACTGGACATTCAACCAAATATATCAACCTCTACCCAATGAATTAACTCAACTTTGCGAAAAATAATAACCCAAACAAATTTATTGACCTATTTAACTTGAATCAGCAAGTGAAGAGCAAATAATTTTTCAATTTCTAACTTCTGTATGCACAAACTCAAATGCATAAAACTTTGATAAAATAAAAAACACCATCCAAATATCAATGCAAACAAAAAATCTATATTGCTTTTGGGTAGGTAAAAAAATCAATAATAATAAAATGACAAAAATATATGGTTGTATACCATTTTTCTTGCCTACGATGTGTCCCCAGAAAGCGATTATGATTAGGGCAATCCAAACATTGATACCTGTCAATAGATAATAGGGAAAGCCCGTTCCCCAGTTAACAAAAACTTGTACCAAATTAAGATTAGGCAAAAATCAAATTAAGATTAGGGAAAAATCACACATCGCGTGAGCAAACATTACAATAGATTAAATTCAGGCCATTACCTTGGTTGATGTTTGGTGTGCTCAGAAGAATCTTAGCAAATCTTTAAACGACGTCTAAAACCACAGAAATCCATGAATTTTTTTTGGATACGTAAGAAAGTAAAATCATAGAAAAGTTATGTACATCACACTTACTTTGGTTGCATATGATCTCCCCGTTGAATGCCTCTAAGAACAAACTAACCATCTCTCTATTAGAAATTCCATAAATTAAGAATAAAATTATTAGCTGTAAATCTTCTTTTTTTTAAAGTTTCTTATAAGTGAGCCTATCCGTTAAACAATTTTTTGATCAGTGGATACCTATATACATATGGAGATTATGAGATCAATCACAAAATTACCTTGCTTGAAAGAGACCAACTAAGATGCATAGAACAAACATAACGCATAAATCTTGATCAAATCAAAAAACACTGATGTACCAATAGTTTGAGTAATGTATGAATAGACATTTTTGTTCAATTGTGTTACTGATTATCCCATTTGGGAATCTCATAAGACTCGTGCTATGCACGATTTTGATGACGGCAAATAACTTGAAAGTCATAGAATTTCATAACCAAATGGATGGAAAAAAAGTAAAATCATTATGTGAGGGCAATCATGATTAACTTTTACCAAATCCTGATTTATTATGAGGGTAAAAAAAAAAACTTCTTCATTCAATCCTATAGAATGAACTTCTTCATTACCAATGCACTTTTGGATTGCTCGAATTGAAACCCTCTCCCTCCTTGTATGTTCTAAAAAAAAAAAAATTCAAACATTATACTCAGTACAACCGTTACTCCAATTTGAACCGAGCGTAATCGAATTTTTTTGGAGTTGAACTTAACAAATTGAATTGGGAAAAAAAATGAAGAATTGGAAAAAAATGAAGTAAAGAGCCAAACCTGTAGTGAGAGAATTGGAGAGAGGGCGATAGTCAGGGAGACAGAAAAGAGAACTGGAAAGAAAACGCATTTAGGGAGAGAGAGAGAGAGAGAGAGAGAGAGAGAGAGAGAGAGAGAGAGAGAGAGAGAGAGAGAGAGAGAGAGAGAGAGAGAGAAAGAGAAAGAGAAACGATTAGGGAGAGAGAGGGAGATTAAAAAAAACATGAAGAATTGGAAAAAAAACGAAGTAAAAAGCCATACTTGTGGTGAGAGAATTATGGTGAGAGAATTGGCGAGAGGGCGAGAGTCCGGGAGAGAAACGTTTAGGGAGAGAGAGAGAAAGAGAAACGATTAGCGAGAGAGAGGGATATAAATTTGTTTCACCCAATTTGTATTGTTCAATCAACAGCAAATTTACCTTACCCGATTTGTATTTCCATTATAGCACTCACCAATCAACGGCAAATTCATAAATCACCCATTTGTATTTCAGAAATACTCACCCAATCAACGGCAAGTCTTTACAATCAAGTCTTTAATTACACCCAAATCAACTACAATCGACAATTTTGGCAATTTCGGAAATCATTACAATCAACTACAATCGGCTATTTCGGAAATCATTACATTCGGCAATAGGTAAATTGGATAGAAAAAAAGTAAGTCAATACAATCGAAAGTCATTACAATAGGCAATCGGATCTTTAAGTCAATCAACGACAATCAGATCTTTAAGTCAATCAACGGCAAGTCTTAATTTAACCGATGGATAAATTAAGTTTTTTTTTTTACTTCTTGTCATATTATATAGATTTCATTATTTTTATTTCAAATTTTGGCTGATTATAGCATTAGGATTAGTCACTAATTTTCGGAATATTATTATTAGTCAATAAAAAAAAGAGTTGAGATTAGGATTATGATTAGTCAATAAAAGAAAGGCATGATTGAATTAATTTCCGGAATATAGCATTAGGATTATGATTAGGATTAGGATTAGGATTATACAATATTGGCTGATTAAACAATCATGCCTTTCCTGAAAATTGGCTGATTATACAATTAGCATTAGGATTATACAATCATGCCTTTCCGGAATATACAATTTTGACAGATTATAGCAGTGTACATAATTTGGAAGTTTGGAAAACATTTACATTATTGTAGATTTATATATTAGAAAATATTCATTCGATCCGACGGCTACAAAGTTAATAGGCAGTATAATCGAACGGTTGTAGATGGTGCTCTGTTTTTATGAATAGACATTGTAGATTTATACATTAAGAAATATTCATTCAATCCGACGGCTACAAAGTTAATAAGAAGTAAGATCGAACGGTTATAGAGGGTGTTCTGTTTGTATGAATAGACATTTTAATAGAAAACCATCCTGTTTTATAATATAGATATTGGAAATATTGAATGGAGAGAATATGAGGCACATTATATTCCTTTTGAAAGTTGTAAGCAATCTCACGAATCATGAGTGGTTTTCAATTTTTATTTTTTTTTCCAAAAAGATTATGATAGAAAAAGGAAAAGATACATCAGGAAGGAAGGCTCTCATGGGTGGTTGTGAATAAATCATACCATTCATTACTGGTATGAATTTATTAAGTAATTGTCAATTAATTCCTAGATGATTATGATTTGGAAGGAATGAACTTTCAAGGAAAATGGTAAAAAACTTACCGACCCTATGTTAAGAACATATTAATCAAGAATCTACTCATTACTATTACGTTGACCAATGATAATCCTATACGTTTAATTCAATTTATATATTAAATATTTGTGGAAGTAGTAGAAAAAATAAAAATTCTAGAAAATCATACGTCGCGTTGTCGCGACGTGAGGCATGGTTCGGAAACACTCTTTTGCTTTAATATATGTATATAGATTATTTCTTTATTAATAGGTTAACCCATAACTATGTTTTGTCACTTCCATCCAACCCATACCCTTGTACTTTTATTTCTAAGTCTAAATACCAATATACATGTGTGTATATCTATCTATTCTAATATATAAAGGGAGAGCACCACTTTGGTGTCTCTCTTTTTTGTCATGCTTTTTCATTTTCAAAATTGTACTCTCAATTGAATTTATTGGAGACTTAATTATAAGGGCATAATAGACAAAACCAACACCAATAACCACCAAATCCAATAACTACCCACCTCCACGTCAGTTTCCCTCCCACTTTCTCTCATTGTTTTACCACTGAGGCAAGAAGATGGTGAAGGAATCAGCGAGAAATTGTTGCAATGGAAAAAGTGGGGTGTGCGTGAAGCTTTTCGGTGTCAACATTTTGGCCGAGAAAAAAGGAGAGGATTCCATGAGGAAGTGCAAGAGCATGGGGAATATTGTTGCATGTCAGGGAGAAATCGTCGATGATGATGGGTATTCGTCCGATGGCCCCGTTCATTCCAGGAGAGCCCATGAAAGGAAGAAGGGTAAGAAACCATCGATTTCATGTTTACGTTTTTCTGGGTTTTTCTGGCTTTCTTCTTTTCTTTACGTCATTATCTGATAAATAACTTGATTATTGATCAGTGAATAACAATGAAGAGAGATTAATAACAGTGATTGTGTTATTTTTAATTATTTTTTTGTTTGGCGACTAGAATAGAAAGTGAATTCGTCTTCTACTTAGGTTAGTTAGGTACCACATGCGAAGCTGTTAGGACCGTGAGGGACACCATGCACACAAACAACGCAGTGATTTCAGAGAAAAACTCCCTTTGATTATATATTCACACAATATACAATAAAGATGAAAAAAACTCTCCGGGAACCACACGCCGGTTCCTCTCCGGGAGGCCATAGACCGGCCCCCCACGCTCGCCTCACCCTCTCCCTCACATTATGTCACACATAAATCTCAAATACGCCTCGGTATTTATAGAGTATTAAGCCTTGACCTCCAAGGCTTCCTACTGCCTTATAATTCCTTTTCCTACTCGGACTAGGAAATACACCAAGAAGGAAACTCTTCCATAATAATACCGCCAAGTATGGAACTCCTCCAACTTGCCATAGGATTTGATTCTCTAACCAAAACCGAATATAACATAACTACACACGAATAATTAGCAAGTACCCCCTCGATAAATTATCACACATGGGTGAAGCCCAACAGAAGCGTGTGTAAGTCCAAATTTAAGGCAATTTTTATCACATTTTTTGTCATAATCCGATTTGTACACGCATTGCGTGTGCTCCGTCCTCTAATTTTAATTTATATTATATCCCAACCAACATGGTGAAAGATTGTAATTAATCTACAACAGAACATATTCATTCATAAATTTGATAAGACAAAATACTCACGAATGCAAAACTCTCATCGTGTAAACAACTTTACATCTTCCCTCAACGAACTGATTTAAATAACAGAAACATACGAAATTAAAGGCACTCACCAGTTGAATCCATGATCTCTCAACGAACTGATTTAGTAGTCTATAATAGCTTGAGATCGACACCATATATTACAATAGACTAGAGGCCAGGGCACACGCGATACGTGTGCAAGTCGGATTTTCTCAACATTTTGTAAAAATGCTTCTCACTTTTTGTTTGATCAAATTTTCACAAATATTATGAAAATCCGACTTGCACACGCATCGCGTGTGCCCCAGCCTCTAGTATATATGATAGTACTATCTCGATTGGGAGAAGACGGTCGATCGAGAAGAAGAACACGAGACGGGGGTTAGGGTTTTGAGTCGTTGAACACCAGCAAGCTCAAGGAAGAGACCCTCTCCTTTACACCCCGTCTCCGATTCCAGTACTGGAGAGAGTTTCGTCTTAAGGGGATTCGTGAATTTGAAGCAAAATCCAAATGGGTTTTTGAATTTGGAGCCAATATCCAATGGGACTGGAAAAATACCCCCGTCATGGCGAACAAATTAATCGTAACTCGAGCAGTGGGATTCCAGAAGTTGGAACCTCGTATTTCTTCAGTTCCGCTAATTTCTGGAAAATAGCGAAAGGGAAATGGTTAACAGCCCACATTCATTACAATTGCTGATTCATCATGGTGGTAAAATTGGTGTACAAGTTTGTGCTTACTAGTTCATTTTTTGTTATATGTGGTATAAACCAGTAGAAAAGGGGATTGTAACAGGGAAGATGTATCCAAGTTTTGTGGTGTTGTGCATATGAAACCTTGAGAGGAATTTCAAAGGCTCTTTGGGTGGTGCAAATGCCAAAACAGTTTTTGTTAATGTCAAAATTGTTATGCATAAAAAAACTTATACCATGTGCAAAGTATAAGACTCTTATGCACAAGTGTTTTGGCGTTAACAAAAACTGTTTTGGCATTAACAATTCCCTTTTCATAAATGTTGCTAAGTATAGGAAATGGGAACAATAAGAATTGGGGGGCGTGTTGCGCACATCTTGGTTTTCCTTGGTTTTCCTTCGCTCAGATGGGCAACTCAGATTTCATCCGACACCTTCACATCCGAGCCGTTGATTTTCGAATGGTACCGAGATGAAATCTGGGCCGTCCATCCGAGCGACAGACGGCCAGGATTGTGCGCAGCACCGGCTGCGCAGCACGTCCCTCGGGTCCGAACAATAAAGACTTGCATTAATTAACCCTCTTTATTTATTTTTGTTTACTATCTCTTCCTATGTTACGAATCTTATACAGTAGTATTTTAGCTCTGTTAGTCGTGTACTTCTCTTTGGGAGTGAGAAGTCATGGATTCGGTTCCTATGGTGAGGATATCAACTCTTTGTTGTACTAATTACTAATTAATCAAACTTCCCTTCCCCACTGATGTATACCGAGTAAAAAAAAAAAAAACCCTCATTTTTTAGATTAGTTATTAGAATTAGTTTGGGGTTGTACAGTTTTATCTTTGTAGTTAGAGGGGTTATGTAGTTTACCCTACTATTTACGTTCGGTTGTCATCTTTGTATAGTTTAAATTCTTTCCGCCTTATGAGATTTTCACCACCTATTATGGGTCCTATCGCGCATCTTTTACCGTGATTGAAATCGTTCAACTTGTAGAACCCGCATAGTAGCACAATCACGCAAAAAATTACCCCCTCCGTCCGGAAATTTGCACTTTTGCACTTTTTGCCATTCCAAAAAAACTGTACCACTTCAAAACTAAATGGGTAATGATGAACAAATTTTCACTTTTACCCTTCCAATTTTGTACAATATGTTTATCGAACATCAATAGATACATCAACAATGAAAAAATTTCTCTCCTCTCCTTTTGTTACGAAAAAAGTTCACATCGCCTCAGCACAGACAGAGCTGTATCAAAAGCAACAACTCAAATTAACAATTGAAGTTACTCGGCAAGACAAAAGCAACAACGAACACAAATACAATTGAGATTACTCGGCAAGACAAATCCATATCATGTCCAAATTGAATGCCAGAAAGAAAATGGATCTCGTGTGTTTGAGCAATTGAACAAGAAAGACCAGTAACATGCCACACTTATCCGTTTGGCCGTTATCATAAATGGACAGATTCAAAGTTCGAACAGTTACTTTAATAGAACTCAACACAGCCCTCTGCTAAGAATTATAAAATCCAGTCATTTACTGTCAAAATTTGCAGCAATTCCTCAGTTAAGACAATTCTACACCAGCCCTGAATTTCATGAACAATTGACATTAGGCCATAAACGAACTGTTTAGAAATCTACAACTTACAGATAAAAACGACCAAAGAAAGGAAACCACTCAAGCTTTTGCCCTCACAAGGAAACAAATTGCCCCATTCGCATGTCAGATGTTGGAAACTTCCCATGTCATATTTGCTTCTCTGCAGCCTGCTCAGAATGAAGGATAAAAGTAAGATAGATAATACACCAAACTAACCATATTTGCCCATTACCTAGAACAACATGAAAACTTGGCAAGAAAAAAGAAGGATGTTAGTATTACGCGTTATACATCAGGGTTTAACGGGAAGTTAGTATGTTAGTCAAAAAGGATGCGAGATGCTATTCATAGACCTGAACACCACACGCCCACAGGGCTCGAACTCTGTGGGCTATAAGCCCATTGGCTACAACATAACAAATGGCATATGTAAATAAAAACAAACTTGGATAAAAACAATCATGCAAAAAGAGTTTATACCTCTCCTCCTGACACCTTGTCTACGTTGAAGTCAGCGTTGGCAATTGTGCTCTCCTCTGAGTGGCAAAGATCTGAACCCGCCCGGATCGCCCTAACCAACCACTCGTCGTCGACATCTGCCAAATTACAATTTTTGATGGGAGAATGAAAATACGAGAAGAACTAAAATATGCATGCTCTGAAGGCGCTCTCTCCCACAAAAAGTCTTGACATAAGAGGCTCTTGTTCTCGATCCACGAATCTATTACTTCAGCTGAGCTCTAACGAATGGGTTCCGTAAGGAAGGAAGATTGGAGAAAATTATTGAGGCTTTGAAACAGAAAAATATTTGTCTGATACTTGAATATATTAAACATCACACGATGCACAATACATGTCTGCACAATTTGGTTTGGCACACAAGCAATTGATTCATATCAGAGGAGAGGAGAGGAGTGAATAGATGAAAGCCAGAATCGTATGTAACATATCACACCACAGGTTACCAGATTGGTAGGTTTTGTAGGGGGCTGGAAACTAATGAAGCTATGTAGTTTCTTCAAGAGATGAAAGAAATGAAGCTATGCTTGCCGTAATTTTGTCCGTGTGACAGGTTCAAATATACTTCTGATTATTGTGTGACAGGTTTACAATATACTTCTGATTATTTTCATCATATCACACGTTTGGCACACAGGGGACACATGTGGACCTCCCATAGGAGGTTCCCGCTATCCACATTCAATACTGTTGTTTTCAACATGGTACTTAGAGGAGTGTGCAGAGAAGGTAGGTTCGAGGTGACACTCACCCTTTTGGCGCTTAAAAGCATGACGTATATCCATATTCCTATCCCTTTCCATTGTTTCGGGTTTTTGAACCGTCTCTTCAAAAATTCCCTGTACAGACAACAAACATGATGTTAGTACAAAAAGTTGCAAACAATTTCGTTCATAATGAATCAATCTTACACAGAAACAAACCATTGTGAAAAGGTAATACACCATAACTTCCTTGGGTGCACAACATATGACCTCCATATCAATATGTGGGTTCCTACAAAGAACATCCTAGAGATTATTAGGAGATAACATTGCAAAAGATCAAAACAGGAAAAGAAAAAAAATACCCACCACCAATTGGTGTCATAAAAAATGAGAGCCTCTACTGGAAGAAGAGAAATGCCCAGGCAACCAGCCCTGGTGGATAGTAACCGGACTATCTTATTATCTGTTGTAGGTGCACAAAAGGATTTGCATTCTTCTAAAGCTGAAGTCTCATCAATACGCAGAACCTCTTTTCCCCTGAATTTTAAATATTGTTCTAAAACGTCCAACATCCTAGTCATCTGGTTTAAATAAAATCAAACATGTGAATAACCCGTATGAAATGAATTTAAACAAAGTCTTCAAACAAACCGGGCTAAAAAGAACCTGGGACACTATTACAATCCTTGATCCGTCAAGTTTCTTCAGCAACCTATCGAGAAGAACTATTTTTCCTGAAAATGAGCAAATGAATTCCCGAATTAAGACAAGCTAGATCATATTCTTTCACCTAAAAGCTTACTGAAACCTCACTATATTAACCCAATGCTAAAAGCTTACTAATCCATCCTCAAGGGAAAGTGAAACCTACTAATCAACAAAGACAAGGTAAGAAAGAAAACCTGTATTTTCAACATCTTCCTCGTTGAAGCTGGTCAAGTCCAATCCTCTAGAAAGACTCAAGTGATTGCAACACTTCACCATTGCTAGCAGTTGGTCTAGAGCTTGTTCCCTATCAATACCTTCTCTTGTAGCATCCTGGGGCATTTTGTATATTTCCCTTATAATTTTCTTCTGGGACACCGAGATGCCCTCCCCAAGATCCATGCAATACACTACATGTTCCGGCATGCGTTGATTATCAACGTTGAATATATCAACCACCTATAATAGAAGTGAAATGGAGGCGTTAGGCAGCATTTATAGAAGAAAGAAAGAAAGATATAACTAAATTTTATTAGAAACTAACTGAATTGAGCATATCAACAACTTCATGAGTGGTTCCCTTTTCCACTATAGCATTGAATAGGTCCTTCCCAGAGCAAAAATATTTCGGTAGGAGGAAGCAAAGCATAGAGCTAAGCTCTTTAACGTCCTGCAAGGGTAGGGTAATATGAGATAAAATTAAGCAAAAATCATTAACCAAATAAACAAACAAAATCTAAGAAAGAAAGAAAAAATAAACTTATGCAATTAATACCCGTAGTGGATTCTCTGGTGTAATAAGAAGCTTGTTCTTGCCTTTCAACTTTTCCATCACACCATCTATATGTTCATCATATTGAAAAATCACATATTCCCACACAAATTGGGGGATAGGATTTTTACTCAAGTATTTGCAACTCGTGACAAAAACTTCACATTTTCGAAGGAGACGGTGATGTGTTGTAATCTGAAAGAATGGTTGCAAGGCTGTACTCCAAGATTCAGTGTCATTTGGAGGAACAACTATGATGAGCTTCCCCCTTAATTTACTCTCAATCTTTAAATAAAAAAGGAAGGCAGCAACAACTACAGATCTACTACCATGACCCTGTAATAAGCCAAACCACATAAATTATTTTCAATTATCATTAACTGTGTTGTTATAAATGAAAAAAATGAAAAATATATACATACACTTCCAAGGACTCCGCTCTTGCATTGTTGGAACAAGTTGATTAGCTTCTTAAATGTAGGTAGGTGCGCGGGTGGCACAGTATGATTAAACCAATTAATCCCTGCACAAAGGTTGGCAAGGAGAAAATCACGTAATGGTATAAACCTCTTTAATTTTCTAAAAGTAAAACCGTAGAGAGAAAGATAACTTACAACGAGCATTTGGGCCTCGGCGCCCACCAGACAAAGCATATACGGCCTCCTGGAATGATAAAGCATCCTCCTCGTCTTGAGTTGGACCCCTTGCATGATGAAGTAAAGGCGCCATAACAATAGTTAAAATTAAAATCATAACAAAAAAGGGCAAAGTATGAAGAAAACATGATTGTACCTTTTTGCGAGTTGTTCAGAGGGCAAACCAGCAATGGTAACAACTTTGGACAAAAGATATTCCACCCGCTTGTCCTGTCATTTCAAGATTTCAAAATTGTTGCAATACTGAAACTGAAACAGATAGAATTCTACAAGTTAACACACCACACACCATATTAGATTCCATATGAGGGGCTACTTCTTCGGCCAAATCTCTAATTGGCTTTTTTTCCGGCAATCTCTTTCTCTTTTTGCTTTGTATTTGTGGCTTTTCACCACTTTCAGCCCTCTTTACCTGAAACGAAAAGATGCAGAAAACAAAAATAGCCAACAAATTAAGTCAATGCTGTAAACAATAGTAATGCTATAAACAGTGATGATAAAAAGCAGTTCCAGTGATGATAAAAGCAGTTCCAAAATGAAGATGGAGATGAACAACAATAATAGATAGCATAAGAGAGAGTAACTCTAGAAAACTGAGACCAACCTGTCACAATACAACAGATACCGCATTAGGAAAGATCCACATTAATGCGGTTAGCAACCGTGAGTAATAGGTTGCACACGTGCTCTTATTAGTACTTAGTCAAAAAGTGGACAAAAGGTTATGATCCTTGCACCATTGAAATTTTCCATTCCTTTTTTGTTTGTAATAATGTGGTAGTATCCTTTATGTCAGGCGGGGGCTCCCTATTTGATTGCAATGCGGGCTTTGGCTATTTGCTTGCAATGTCATGATTGTTTGTAAATAGAGGAATTGATAATTTAAAATACAACTTTATAATTCCAAATAAAAGGACAAAGAAATGTAAATACTCATAAATACTGAGTGTTAATTTGATAACAGGTGAAACTAGAACAACTAGAACACATCATGGTTCCACATTCAAGTAGTGCAATATTAAAGTAAACAAAACAATGATAAAATATCTTACACATTCCATAATAACTATTGGTGGAGGGCAAACTAGTGATACTACATGTAATCAGGGTATTGTCTTAAATTTTAGGAAAAAAACATGAGAACAGTTGCTTCAAATATGTAAGTTTAGCGAATGAAAGTTGGTGAATTTAGTGTATATTCACTAGTTACTAGTGTATACTCACTGCAGTTTAGTTCACTAGTTATTAGTGTATATTCACTGCATGCATTCAGTTTTTAGTGCATATTCACTAGTTATTAGTGTACTGCATGCATGCTTACAGTTTTTAGTGCATATTTACCTCTAAAGATACCCCTATTGGAATTCCAATCCTCCCAAAAAGTGATGGATCCATTTCTGCATAGCCTCCATCACACCAACCGTCACTCCAGCTGTTTTTTCCCTCAAAATATTTATCTGCCGCTTTGTCCCCATAACCTACCATAGACACCGCATGGAGCCCGATTCTTTCACGCAGTTTTCCTTTTGCATCCACACCTTTGTAAATCCCCTATTGAAAAAGCACAAAAAAAGAAGCAAAAGAAATTAAATGAAATATAATCATGACCCTAAATCCTAATTTCAACGGGTTATGAATGAAAAAATTAAATCTTACATTTTCTTTCTTGTGGGTTTGGATTCCCTTATACATACTAAACTCCCCACAAATGGGGCCTACAAAAATAGCCTGGCGAATTTTATGATACCCTTCTTCTGTACGCCTTGAATAAAAACATTCATAGTCCTGGATTCTCAATACCTGAAAAAGAAAAAAAGTGAACCCACTTTATTAGAAAAATATTCCACACAAAAAAGAACACTAAAATATTCCATATGTGCAAATACATATACACGGTCGTTTTTTGTTGCCACTCCCTTCTCTCTCATATAATCCAATATTGCCAAAGTCAAACTCGGCCGGTTGTTTTGAGCATCCGGCAGGTCAGCAAAGATAGGCATATGCGCCGCAACTTGTTTGGCCAAGTTGACAATGTCGACCCTTGGTCGATCTATGATGGGCTTGGATATTGCTAGGCGCGCCAGGCTAGCATCCATGACTGCGTATAGAGAACATAAAGCTAAAAGAAAGGAAAAGTGAATCTAATTAGTTGGTAGGAAAATAAAATGCAAGGAAAAAGTAATCCAATACAAACTAATTTGAATAATCTGTTACTTACGAGTTTTTTCCTGGTTTTCAACATCCCCCAAACACTCTGGATTTTCAGTCAGCCAACTAAAGCTTGCGGGACATTCACCTGCAAAATTAAAAACTCTTAAACAAAGTTTACACAATCTAAAGATGCCCATTGGAGTAATTGTCATGGGCATCCTAAAGTTAAATCAATTTTTTGGCGTCAACCTTGGTGTGTGTCTGACATCCAGCATACATACAATACAATCCAAGCTAAAAAACCAGAACTTATGAGCTAAAGATAAGTAACAAGCAGACTTTTGTGACACATTTTTTGGACTCAGCTAGAGGAGACGAGGAGAGGATGATATTCTCAAAGTCACTTCGAAGAAAACAAATTCATTTTTGTTTTCAAAATTTTGCATTGCATGAAAAGCAAAATTTAAAACACAAGGACAATTTTACTTGAAAAAACTTCCTAAGGATGGAGACACATTCCAAGGTCCAAGGGATCAGCCAATGCCAATGCACCTATTCCTATTATGACAATTGACAACCACTATGTCCAGCCCTTCCCAAATCGAACCGAGCTTGCTATTCATCTCCTTCTCTTCGTAACCAGAGGACTTTCCTTAGACAATTTTTCCTCCTAGGTGACTACTACTACTCGTGGGTGACCTGGTGTGCTTTTTTGTTTTCTCTTTGCTCTTAGACAAGACATAAAACTAGTGAAAACACAACATACACACATCACAACACAAAAGTGGATGAAAACTGGTTTTCAAAGTAAAAAAACATTACTCTAGGAATAGAACAAACATAAAATGCAAGGCCTTGGATATTAGCCACCTCATTCTACAGATGACCCTTTTATCCTCTGTGGAGCAGACACCAATTTTTTTTCCAGATAATTAACGATGTGTTGCATGATTTCCATGAATTTGCTGGTTTGCAACCAAATCTTCGAAAGAGTTCCATTGTCTCCTCTGGGTAAGTCAACAATCTAAGAACACATTTGTACACTGTCCTTGTTATATCAAGATTCTTGCTGATCAATTAGCTATGGCTTCTTGTCCGGTTGATGATGAGGACATGGTGTTCCACATTCTTCATGGTCTTCCATCTGCATATGACTCCTTTAAAACCTCTATACGAGCTCGTCCTGAAACTATCACTGTAGAAGAGCTTATCTCTTTGTTGAGTTCTGAATCAATTCACATTGAATCACAATACAAGAATGCTGAGTCCAAGAATGATCTCTCAGTCTTCTAATGTTTTTGGATCTGGTTCTCATGGTAGTTTTGGATCTAGGGGATACTCTTCTCCAAGATTTGGTAATCGAGGTGGTGGCAGAACCTCTTCTTTCCGAGGAGGGAGAGACTTTGATGGCAGAAATAACTATGGCAATTATGGAAGGAATTCTAATTCTTACAGGTCTCATTACTCAGGGACTCCTGTTTTTGGACCTCACAACATAAGTGGTGGTGTACTTTGTCAGATTTGCAATAAACCAAATCACACAGCCAGGACTTGTTGGTATCGGATGGATTCCTCATACGAGCCTCCACTTCTGCCTACTCCTTCCTCTCCACATCCAAGGGCCTATGTGGCAACTACTTCCCCAACTACTACACCAGAATGGTACTTGGAATCTGCAGCTGCACATCATCTCACAAATGATCTGTCCAACTTAAACCTGTATCAACCCTACCAAGGAAATGAGCAAGTCATGGTTGGCAATGTCACTTCTCTTCCCATTCAGAACTCTGGTAATGGCATTCTATCCACTCCAACACATTCTTTCCATCTTAATCGTGTTTTTCATGTTCCTACTATTGCTAATAATCTTGTCTAAGTACAACAACTTGCTAGGGATAATCAGTGTACCATTACTTTTGATGACCCTTCTTTCCTCATCCAGGATAGGGACACGCAGAGAGAATTCTGTCTAAAGGTGTCAATGTCCGAGGTCTCTACCAGTTTTCTCCCTCTACACCTTCTTCTGCATCACCACAGGCTCATCTCTCTCTAACAGCTCCTGCTGATGTCTGGCATAATCGACTTGGCCATCCCTCACCCCCGAAGTTTCATCAAATGCTCAAGCATCTACCTGTTTCAAAGTTTAATAAGTGTACCACAGTTCCTTGTACACATTGTGTTGTGTCTAAGAGTCATAGGTTACCTTTTGTGTTGTCAAATTCCACTGTAAATACACCCATGTCTTTGATTCACAGTGATGAACGGGTCCTTTCCATCCTTCTAAAGATGGTTTTACCTACTATGTGTTGTTCATTGACGATTTTAGTCATTTTACATGGATATATCCTCTTCAATATAAATCTGAAGTCTTCTCTAAATTCCTTGTCTTCAAAGCATATGTAGAAAATCTGTTCAATACAACTCTGAAGGTTTTTAGAACTGATGGTGGTGGTGAATACAATAGTAAGGTTTTCTCTTATTATCTAACACAACATGGCATTGTTCATCAATCTTGCTGTCCTTATACTCCATCTCAGAATGGAGTAGCAGAACGCAAACACAGACACCTAGTGGAAACAGCAATAGCCTTACTTCTTTAGTCTTCATTGCCATTAGAGTACTGGTTTCATGCTATTGCTACTTGACGCAGGGGAATAACGGTGGTGATCCAATAGCTTCAAATGCACGCTACATTTTTCAAGATAGCAATTATTTGAAGTCTCAGTCAAAGTGCCTAGGTATGTTTTTATGTTCTTTTTAAGTTTCTTAAGTGTCTTTTAGTTTTTCAAGAGTCAAAACACATATCTCAAGTAGTCTTCGGTCAAGTCTTGTTTAATTTGTGTCTTGAAAATGTAAGTGTCTTTTCCTATTCTTGGAGGGTTGTTCCAAGCAATCTATTTAAGTTCATGTAGTGAATGAAATGGAGTAGAGTTGAGTGTTTTGAATTAGCCTTTGGCTTGTGAGAAGTTTATCTTCTTGAAACTCTTATCCTTCGGTGGATTCCGATAGGGGGCGAGTTCCCCCCGTTTCTATATCTCTAGGTGGATTCTTAGAGTGGTGAGCAGTACCACGCCCTATATCCCTCATTAAATCCTCGGGTGGTGTCTCTGGATCCCATCAGGTTCCTAACTTGAGTGGTGAGCGTCTTCATGATTATGTATTTATCCCTTTTAATTTTTTTCCTTCCCATAAAAAAATTTCCGGTATCACTAATGCAATCTATTTAATCAATAGAATGCCAAGTTCCTCACTAAACCATTAAATTTCCCTTTACTGTTCTATTCAAAACTACACCACATTACTCACTCTTGAGAGTATTTGGTTGCCAATGTTTTCCATGGCTTAGACCTTGCACAGCTCACAAACTTTAACCAAGATCCACACAATGTGTGTTCGTTGGTTATCATCCTACAATCAAAGGATACAGATGTCTTGATCTCAGCACCAACAAAATCTATGTTCCAGACATGTTCTCTTCGATGAAAATGTGTTTCCTTGTGCCTCCTCTTCATCCCAACTCTCTACTCCATCACCACTTACTCCTACTCTGACACATCTTCGTCAATTCTTCTCTTTTATTCCCACTCAGTCTTCAGCATCTCCTGTTCCACCAGTCCCTGTCATTCCAGCCCCCACTATTCCTCATACGGTCATACCCCATTTCCTTCTCCAAGAATATCATCATCTGCTCATTCTCCTCTTATAACCCCTGCTCTAACTCTTTCTCCTACTCCTTCTGAAAATGCTTCTCAATCACATCCTTCTAGTACATCACCGCCTTCAGCTCCTTCTACAGATTCTACTATTGCTCCTGTTATTCCCGTTCAATCTCTATCCATTTGTCTTCCTTCTCTTCCTCCTCCTACTAAAAATACACATCCCATGACTACAAGGTCCAAGGACAAAGGACCACAGTGCCTCACTGCCATTGCTATTCCTTGTAAAGAACCTTGGAGTATCCTTGATCACTTCCAGACTAAGAGCACAAGTCTTGGAGGTGTTAATGGAGAAAATCCTTCCGTCCTGGTCTCTCTCATATGGAGCTCAAGACTGTGTGAGGGATTCCGTGGGTTGTATTTAGCAAGATAAAATACCCATGGTCTTGTTTCGGTAGGTTTTTTCATAATAAAAAATTAACTTACCCAAAAAACAATCCATGTGGAAACTGAACATACAGAGAACATAAGCTTAAGGACCAATTTGCACTTAGGTTTCAAACAAGTGAAACCGCACTGATTTGAAACAAACTAGTGAAACCTCAACCTCACTGATTTGAAAACAAACTAGTGAAACCACATTGATTTGGAAGTAAAAAAAAAAAAAAACATAACCCCGGTAGGTTGGAATAGAACAGACTCCATAGAAGACTATGCATAGAACACAACAAAAACATCCTAAAAAAATACGTACCAAAAAACACAATAATAAAAACAGAAGAAAACAACCTCACTGAGAGAAACAGTACCTGTGGAAGACGACCCTTGGGGATCCGTATCTTGAAATCTTGAGCGGGAATCCTCTGTTTCTCTCTCTGGGTAAATTTTTTTGGGGTCACCTGAGGAAGACGACCCCTGGGGATCCATATTTCTCTGTTTCTCCCTCTGGGTATATTTTTTTGGGGTCAAACGGAAAATAACTCTGGGGGTATATGCATAAGAAGAATATGAAGCTGGGGAAGAGAGAGAGAGAGTGTGTGTGCGTGTTGCAGAATTTACACGATTATAAGAATCATAGCTGTTGTTTGTCCTTTTTTCCCTTGCCCCCAAACGGCATGCTCCTCTCTCGAATGTTCTCTTCAGGTCAGGAGGCAATGCCCAAGTGCCACGTAGGAGTATGAGGGACCCTGAAAAGCAACTCTGCATCTGCAGGAGAGAGTGGTTTGCGTCCCACTACCCATCGGGTACGGACGTCTCACATGGTCGCCTCCCTTGCAGAAGGACACATTTGGAATGGGAATGGTTGAGCTGGGGTAATAGGGTGGTTTTGGTTCCGTAAATGAGAGAGGGTTTGTTGGCGGAGGTAGCGGCGGCGGCGGCGACATGGTCGATGGTGGTGAGCCGTTTAGCCTGTTCTTTCTAATTCTGTCTACTGTCCCCTGTTTTTTCTTCTTCTGTCTCCTGTCCGTAAACCGGCCCTCTTGTCTCCTCTCCCTCCCACTCTTTTTTTAGCAAAAGGATTGGCAACTTCTACATCCAACCCCCATTTTGCTAATCACCCTTCTACAACCAAACCCAAGTACACACCCATGTGAGTATGGGTGTGTATTTGGGTGTGATTGTAGCATTTCGGACCATGAAACCACTACCACCAAATTTCCCCATTTCGGACCTCTAAACATCGCAACAAAGTAAAATTAACGCTGGGTTTTCAAATAATAATCACCGGGCTTTTTTGTTTTGACCTTTTTTTTTTTTTTTGCATTTGTTCATTTTGCGTCAAAATTTTGTAGTTTGTAGATTCGTCTCGATGAAAAGAATCGAAGAATGCAAAAACTTATGACTGACTCACAAAATTTTGAAAATATCCAAACTCTAGCACTTTTAGCCTAGTTTTTTATTTTTTCCCTAAAAGTCTAAAATCTGGATATTATTAAAAAAAGTTGGATAAAATTCATAATTTTTTCAATTATTCTCGTCGAGATGAATCTACAAACCATAAAATCTTGATGCCAAACTACCAGATGCAAAAAAAAAAAAAAATTTGAATGAAGACAAAATAAAAAAAGACCGGAACTTATTTTGAAAAACTCACCCTAAGTGGGCATTTTATCTTTTCCAGCAGAAATAACCTACTCACAGGTTAAATTTAACAGGGCTTTTTTATTTTCAGATAAGATAAATTCTTATAACTATCTCTTTCAATTATTTGTTTCAAGATGCATATGAACTACTGATATAATTTTGCCTACACGTTAAAAAGATTTATTACTACATATAAGTTTAATAGATCAAATACATAAGTCAAAGTCACTTATTCAATTTTTGCCTATATTCAATTTTTCTCGCATTTGTTAGTTTTGCATTAAATTTAATATTTTTTTTCTTATTTTTGTCTTTATTTAAAATATCATGAGTTTTGATCTTAATTTATTACTTTTTCCGATTTTCTTTGTCAAAACGAACCAATTAGTCACGAAAATTTAGTAACAGAAAATTAACAAATACAATTTTTTATTTTTTGAATAAAGACAAAATAATAAATTACTAAAAATTTGACTTATTTACCCTAAACATCTACTATTATACTGTATTATACTGTATCACATTAATGAATGAGAGAGAGGGAGAGAGAGGGAGAGAGAACAGTAGTGCATTTGGTAACGTGAGTCCTTCTACAACCACGCCTATATACACATTCAGGCTCTGTTCCGGAAAAGAAAATAAGTTTTTATTTTTTAAGAAGGCAATTTCAAGCTCAAAAATCATGTGTTTACGCAAATTATTTTCCTATCAATATAGATCTTATTTGATAAATCTCATTGAGATCTTTAATACGGTGCAAAAAAAATTGAAAAATTATTTTTCATTTACATTATTTTTGAGTTTGAAAATGTGAAATAAATACTCATTTTTTAAGAAGGTCTTCTGAAACGGGGCCTCATATTCACATGGGTGTGTGGGGCCCTGAGTATGGATGTGTATATAGGTGTGGTTGTTGCATTTTTGTTGGTAACGCTGGTGTACGGCCTAAGGTGTAGGCCCACGTTTCAAAGGGTTTTAGAAAGTTTTGTGGTTTCATTTACAAGCGCCAATTTTGTTACTACTCCTAATCCATAGAGAGAGTGGGGTAGAGAATATGGCCCACAGTCCACGTCAATCAGTGCACGCGCGGTATATCTGATCGGTCCGAGTAGCAAAACCGCAAATCAAAGGAAATGTAATACTCCTAGTACTACAGTACCATTGGCCTTTGATTTCAGTAATGCTACACGCACAGCAACTGTGCACAGATTTTTTGTGGGGCCCACTACGGATCCCACACAAATAATCCGAGTCGTTCATTAAATGTAAAACATTTTTTCAAAGCCCCCTATCAAAAATCAACTCAATCCGATATCTATAAATGTTTGATTCAATCATTTAACTTTTCATTATCCTGAGATTCGAATGAAAAGTTAAATGATTAAATCAGGCATCTATGAGTATCGGATTGAGCTGATTTTTTGCGAGGGCCCTTGAAAAAATATTTTACATTTAATGAACGACTCGGATTATTTTTGTGTGACCCGTAGTGGGCCCCACAAAAAATCTGTGCACAAAATCTGTGCACAGTAGCTGTGCGTGTATTGGAGAGCTGCTACACACAGCAGATCTGTGCACAGATTGTGCACAGATTTTATTGTGGGGCCCACCACGGGTCCCACACAAATCATCCGAGCCGTGCATTAAATGTAAAACATTTTTTCAAGGGTCTCCGTAAAAAATAAGCTCAATCCGATACCTATAGGTGCTTCATCCAACCATCTAACTTTTCATTCAGATTTTCGGATAATGAAAAGTTATATGGTTGGATCGAGCACCTATAGGTATCGGATTGAGCTTATTTTTTACGAGAGCCATTGAAAAAATGTTTTATATTTAATAAACGGCTCGGATGATTTGTGTGGGACCCATGATGGGCCCCACAACAAAATCTGTGCACAGATTGCTGTGTGGGTAGACTTTCTGTTGATTTTGGCTTAGGATTTTAAATGATTTGACTAGTTTGCGAATTATTGAAGGCTAGATTCGATTATGGTTTGTTTGACTTTGATTCGTCTATAAAACGAGTTAAATTTGAACTCAATTTTAAACTCATTCTGTAAACATGCCGAATCTAAATGAGTATTCAGTTTAGTTGGACTTGCGAACTCAGAATATATGCATACATCTTTAAAAAATTTCAAATATAATACTAGTAATATGCATAAACTTTTACGAGTACAATATGAAAATTCTATAACTTTTACGTGTAAATCTTTAAAAGTACCATTAACTTACATTTTAATAACTTTCTATATGTATGAAGTTTATGTAAAAAAAATTACAATTTTAGACCTATACATATATTATAGTATAAATATCTAATATTTTCTTACACGTAAAAGATCGTGAACAAATTCGAGTTCAACTCAAACCTGTGGAAGCTCGAGTGCACTTAAAAATTTAATGAACCAAACCTGAAGAATTTAAAACTTTGCTCAATTCAGCTCGTTTGCAACCTATTTTTGGCCAGATTTCAGAGCTTTTGTTTGGCATTGATTTCGTTTCCACCGAGGGTTTTAAAAAATAGTCTTCGTTGTTGCATACTCATATTATTTAGGTTGAGCTTTTGTCCTTATTCCAAAAAAAAAATCACCTTTTTAGTTGTGTCAAATTTTTGTAGATTGCTAATTCGTCTCGACAAGAGGAATTGACAATGTAAAAATTACTCCTATGACTTTTACCCAATTTATTTTTAAAATATCCAACTTTTTGCACGTTTAGACGTTTAGCATACTTTTTGTGCTAAGGCCCTAACTGGATGCCGTATAAGGCACCCAATAATATACAAAAATGCTAGGGGTACATATGAAATGTACATATCATATACATATCAATTTTGTGGGGCCCATCTCGGGTCCTACAAAGATGATTCAAACCGTTCATTATTTTTCAAGCATTTTTTTATGGAACCCTGTAAAAAATCAGCACAACCCGATATCGGTAAGGATTTTTTCTTAATTTGTGGAGGCGAAACTACTTAACTGTTTAGTTTCGCCCCTACAAATTCAGAAAAAACCCTTACCGATATCGAGTTAAGTTGATTTTTTACAGGATTTCATAAAAAGATGTTTTAAAAATAATGAGCGGTTCAGATCATTATTTTGGAACCCGGATTGGGCCCTACAAAATCTATATGTACATTGTATGTACACATTATATGTACCAATAGCAGCACTCATATATACATATAATATATCACCCCTTCTTCGGTGTGGGCTCCACATTCTATCAAGGGTTTCCCTCGTGTCTTTGCCGGGTTCGGCTCCTGTCCAGTGAGCTTTACCGTCCAGTTCGGGCCAGTTGGCCTTTTTCCGGCGAACGTCGAGTTTGTTCAATAATCGGATTCGTTCATAGTGTAGATCTCGTCGAGACGCATAACCGTGTCAAAAATCATATCCATCCGATATTGTTCAATAAGCTATTGTAATCAATTTATTTTGATAAAAAAAACATACCTACACTGGATAGGAACCCATTTCATCCATTTCTCAAAAATAAATGTGTTCCTATCGGGTATTGAACAATATCGGATGGATATGATTTTTGACACGGTTATGCGTCTCGACGAGATCTACACTATGAACGAATCCGATCATTGAACAAACTCGACATTCGCCGGAAAAAGGCCGACTAGCCCGGACTGAACGGTAAAGCTCACTGGACAGGAGCCGAACCCGTCTTTGCCGCCCTTGGAAGAATATCAAGGGGAAGGGGGTTTCTCTGTGATAAAATTTAGCCGACCTTGAGGCGAGCCAAAAGTTATCCGGCCTACGGGTGGATTTTTTTACCGAAACACCCTTCCTAATCCCCCTTCTCTCCATCAGTGTTTCCCCCTCCTCCATTCTGTGATTTTGTGGAGGCAGAAGGCTTGGTGGCAATTTTCAGGTTGGGTGGTTTTCAGAGATCATTATAAAAAACTTGGACAAAACTAAACTAATCATCTTAATAAATACAAAATGAGTAAATCACAAGGCAATCGATGTCTTTCATCCTAACCCAAGCATGTTCTGATGCAACATCAACACTTTTAAACTGCCTAACATCTAATTAGGAGTCTCAAACAAAAAAAAATACAAAGTTAAGAAAAAAGACACCAAGTACCCAGGCAATCAGATGCACTTCAACCAATGATGAATGCACCAATGAACTCCCAAGAACTACAGATCTGTCAAGCTGCCACGAGTTGTTCCTTCAAAGACATCATGTAGGGATAGAACGTTGAGGCACAAATATCGTTATGAAATCGCATCGATTGAAAGAACCCGATCTGTAGACAAAATTCATCCAAAGACGAAACTAAAAACTCTCTGAAACGAGAGACAAAACTCTCGCAGATCAGACGACAATTCGTTAATGATGGTACCAAATTCAATTCGTAGGTTTTAAATTTAAAGCTAGAAAATATTAGCCAAAGCGCCTTGAATATTGAAACATTGGCTATTTCACATAATTTTTTGAGACTTTTTGACACATTCAAAATCATATCCGTTTCACATAACTTTTTGGAGCTTTTTAAAAAACCTATTTAAACTCAAAAAATTTCAAAAGCTATGTAAAACAATGTAACTTTTACCTACCCACAAAAAAAAAAAAAACTATGCCAAACACCCTTAATCATTAAACTCATAATCAAGCTCATATCTAACGTTCATGTGGACTTTACAATCATATATATATTTCAATTATCAACTGAAATGTTCCCACGGATTGGAAGAAAAAAAAAAAAAACTGAAATGTTCCCATTCCGTGAATGAAAGTCAATCAATCCATGGCAAGTATAGTGGGCCGAATCATTTGGGCCTGACAGATCAGCCTAATTAGGCTACGCGCTTGGGGCGGGACCGTGTTCGTTTGGCACTAACGGGTCGCGCCCCCAATCACTAGGAATGACAATGAGGCGGGTTTTGTCATACCCGACCTGGCCCGAAAATTTATACCAGAACCCGACCCGAAACCCGACCGGGTCATCTACGTGTTTCTCTGCCCCGCCCCTATTGGGTTTCGGGTAAACCCGCCTCGCCTCTCTTTTGTTTATACTAGCGGATGCCCGTGCCTGAAGGCACGGCGCAACGTATTCTTAACCCAAAATTGAATAGAATTAGAGAAGTAATAGATGACAATAGGTACCCCATTTTGTTAAATTTCAAGTGAGCCCGTCTACGTTAGAGCACAATCGAAGTCTAAGAAAAATCAAGCTCAACGTAACAATTTATTAACTCCAACACGTGCAATAAAATCACATGCGCGCCCCTGCACGTTTTATAGCTAGGCACAACACAAACAAAGATGCCAAAAGCCCCAAATTACCTTGGTAGAGAGGAGAGTCAAGTAACCCATAGCAGCTATATCAACTACAACTTCCCGGCCGCAATCATCAATAAAGTAACATATTCATGTCATCAAATTGTTAGGGGTAACATATTCATATCTCTTTGAGGCATTGTCAATATTGAGTACTCTCTGCAACTCCCTGCAAATGGGCAGTGGAGCTCTCAGGATTAGTTGAGGTGCTCGAAAATTGGCATGGACATCTGAGTTATCAAAAAGGAAGCACATGAAAGGAAAATAAAAATGTTCTTTTTTTTACTCCCATTAATAAATAACATCTTGGACTACAAAAAAAACTTCAAGTCCTTGCCCTTGATTGACCGAAACCGACAATGGGTCATAATTATAATCAGAACCCCAACTATATTTGTAACGTCCCAATTCGGGTCGTTACAATATTAATCATAATTTAGCGAATCAAAATCTGACCGACAACCGGTCTCACAAATTCCTAATCCCACAATTAACTCATAATAAGTAGTAAAGCCTTCATTGTGGATAAGCAAGATTTGCATTAACAAAGAATTGGAAGATATATACAATTACGCAGGTCATACACCAAGCCATACACATTTATGAATATAAAAATCAATATCATCACAAACCAAACCTCTAATTCAATTAATAGTAATACTGTCATGACCATAGAAAAGCTCCAAAAACAGTATCATGGATTTCGTGATTGCCCATGCCTAAAGGCACGACACAATACGCCGATTAAAAAAAAAAGGCTCGACACAACATTTTTTATTACAACTTTAAAAAAATTATCCATGGAGAGAAACAGTGTACTACTCCAGATAACATTGTAACAACTCGTAATTTTTAACAATAATAATAGTATTTAAAAAGCTTTATTCTTGATAATAA
Source organism: Rhododendron vialii (assembly GCF_030253575.1). Classification (NCBI taxonomy): domain Eukaryota; kingdom Viridiplantae; phylum Streptophyta; class Magnoliopsida; order Ericales; family Ericaceae; genus Rhododendron; species Rhododendron vialii. The sequence continues at coordinate 35,920,852 of NC_080562.1, forward strand.
AATTCTCTTTATTATTAAATATATACAATTATCATTAATTTATCCTAATTACCTTATTTTTATTTTATTTCTTTCATTACAAATTACTTGCATGCATAATTACAATTCCTCCTATCTATCCCTCTCCTACTCAGTCTCAACTTCCTCTCCCTGATCGTATCTCCACCCTTATTTTCGTCCATCTCAAGCCCTAGAGTTAGAATCCTTTTTAAACCCAATTTCATCAACTTCTTTAAAAATTCTCCTATATATATACCTCAGTATTCCGACCCTAGGGCATACCACAAAATTCCCCACGCCCCACCAGTCCAGAAGAGAGAGAGAATTCGGAGAAATCGAACTCCAATCCATGGAGTTCTAGAGAGAGAAAGAAAGAGAGAGAAAAGTGGGTTTGCATTCCAAAGCCAACCGAGACCTGAATTGATCATTCCAATTACATCCCTCAACCCCAAGCATCCCCAAGCATCATTCAATTCGAGCCCAAGGTCCCCCGATCGCCAAAACCGAAGTCGTCTTCTCCAAAAATCAAGTTTCGTTCTAAAATCAATTCGATCCAAACCAAGGTATTATAATCCCTTTCAAACACTCCTCTAAGTATATTAAGTGTTTTTAAGCCTAACCCTATGCCCTAATTGGACCCATGCATCAAAACCGTGACGAAAAACAAAAAAAAAACGAACCTGAACCGAACCTCGCGGCCGCAACCTTCGGGCCACAAGAACCAGAGCCAAGGTTGCAGTGAAGGCCCCAGCCGCAACCTATGACCAGTCAGACCTTGCGATTTTACCTGTTTCGTTTCGAATAGACTTTTTGACCTTCTGAACATCGTTTTTGACCCCCAAACTATTTTTCCTAGACTTTTCACACCTCAAAGATCATAACTTGTTAAGATCATATTTTTTTTATTTAATTATCTATTTATTAAATTATTTATTCGTTATCTATCAAAGTTTACAAACGAAAAATCCTTGCGACCTTCCAAACAACGTTTTAACACTCAAACTAATTTTTTCTAGACTTCTTGCATCTCAAAGATGATATCTTGTTAAAATAATATTTTTTTATTTAATTTACTATTTATTGTTATTTCTATAGCGTTTTAAATCAAAAATTCTTTACAACCTTATAAACCTTATTATAAATGCCCAAATAATTTTATTTCGACTCTCTATATTCTGAAGATGAAATTTTGTTAACCGTAACATATTTTAAATTTGTAAATTATTTATTATCTATTTACTTCACTTTCGGCCATTTTATTTAACGTCTTTATTTAAATTAATCCCGTGACCCTCCGAACCCAACTTTTGACACTCCACTGGTTGCGTAGGACCTTTAGGACTCTTATTTAGGTCATGATAAATATTTCAATATTTTTATCTAATTAATGTATTTTATTAGTTTTTAATTAATCTAATTACTTAGAAATAATTAATGAGAGCCTAGAAAAATATTTTTTTAAATTCTTTTAAAAAGTTCTTACTCTTATTATCATCTTGGCCATACGAGATTTAGGGCAACGGCCCATTCATAAAAGGTTGTGTGATTGTTTGCTTGTAGTCTATTTTAATTATTATTCGTTTTAATTGTATATTGCACTATTACTTGATTTTGAATGCTAGATTGGACCCTAGAGACATGGGGTGGTATGCGAGTAGAATTCACCGAGACGATGCTAAATAATGGATGAATTGGAAAGTTTTATTTCTAGATTGCCTGCAGGCGTGATGTTGAGATTTGTGATGGGATTGAAACTGGCGTATGTCCAGTGATGAATTGATAAACTGGCGTGTGTCCAGCGATGATGGCGAAGTGGTATATAAGATAGGCGAACCCTGGTTGTGATTCAGGCATGATAAGCTTTCCCCTTGTTGTAGTTATTGGGATGCATACTCGGTACATAACTTAGATACATATGCGACAGCAAAGGGAAGTGATCTCATGGGACCGAGCGTGGCTAGCGGTTGGGGAGGAAAGATCCCGCGGAGGAGATCTTAGATTTCACGTCAAGTTAATGGATAGTAATGAACTGATTTATGTGGAACAAACTCTGTATTACTTTTTCGCACTACTATTATCCTGCTGCATGCTATCTGTAAAGTAAGAAGGGTAGTTGGGTTGGATTATACTACGGGGTGAACTTGTTCACTCAGGTACGGATTGCCTGGCTTCCGTGCCAGATTTTGCAGATAATCAAGAAGAGACATCAAATCCCGAAGGTGAACAGTTTTATGCTGAAGAGAACCCAGAGGTGGGAGCTGAGCCAGAATATGCTTGGGATCCGTATCAAACTTAGAAGATGGCTCTGTTATTTTGTTTAGTTTATTACCACAAAGACTATTTTCAGTATTTCTACGATAATTTGTAATAGACGAAACTTTAGGGTGAATTATCCGGTTTGGATTTCGAATTTTAATTCAATAAATTTTTAGAAATCAATATTTAAAACCTTCGATTTTATTTTCAAAAATCGGGGCGTCACAGACATGACTCCAAATTGCCTCAAAACATCTAACCTAGAGAGAGGGAGAGAACATGTACAAACATTAGAATAACGAAAAAAATAAAAAGATTTGATTACCTTTTGTTCTGACAAAGCAAAGGTAATGACCCTCTCTTTTTCTCCAATCAAGGTAGAAAGGAAGTTTATTTCTTCTCTTCTTAGAGAAGCTTATGAATTAGATTATTAAGGAAAACGTAGATTCATTGTTGAAGGAAAACGTATGTGAATGCTACCCCGTTTTAAAGAAACAACAATTATCGACTTTAAAAAACAAAGAATGTTTCCTTTTAGTGTATGAATCAAAAAATGTTTGTTTCCTTTTTGAATGTAGAAAAATCAATCTAAAAGGAAATTATTGAGTTGGATGTAGGAAATTTAAATAGGAAAATCTTGTTAAGGAAACAACGTAAAATCAATCAATTGAAAAGATTTACCGGTCATAAGGTTAGGGGAGTTTAGATTAGGAAGTATCCTCTAGATCGGACGGCTACAACTAACATGCAATATTGATCAGACGGTTGTAGAGGATGCTGAGTTTATATGTATAGACAAAAATCGCTCTATTTTATAATATAGATATATTATATACACAAATATGTTACGGAGTATAAACTTAAAAATAACTTAACAAGTGAGCACAAATAATAAAATTTTATTAAATAATTATTATAACTTAACCAAAATCTACCATCTAACATAAAAATGGAAAAAATAGTTAATATTTTATGTGGTATTTAATTTGTAAATGTAAAAATACAAGAGTAAAAATAATTTTTTATGTATAAAACAATTTCAGGGCGGGGCGGGGTAGAGTCTCCCCAACCTGGACTGGGTTTCTTGGATTCTTCCCCAACCAGACCTGAAACCCAAAAAATTTAGTAAAAAGCCACCCCGAACGCGGGGCGGATTGCCATCTCTACTAATCACGCCATCCTAAGCATGTGGTCTTAACTAAATCGTCTCAGATTAGGTTAAGACCGACTCGGACTACGGTTAGGCCGGGTCAGGGGTAAACCCTGCAAGCCTCCGAGCTTGAGCAACCCCTCAGGCCAGGGCAACCAAAAAAAAAATGAAAATTTGAAACAAAGAATCTACATTATACAATTCACAAAACAAAAATGTGAGGTCCTCATAATATGCCATATCATATTTTTAATGAACGGCTGAGATCACTTCAATCCAATGACGTAGTAGAATTTTAGTTCATCCTCACTTTATAAGTCTCCCCACTTCCCATGACAGCAAAAAAAACCATCTGTCCTTCCCAAGAAAAAAACCCTCGAATGAGTCTAGGATCAGAGAATTGGGTGCTTCCCTTATCCCTCTCCACTCACATAATTGGGTGCTTCCCTTATCCCTCTCCACTCACATAAGTGTGGACCCACACACAGTACACACTCACCCCACACACTTATGTGAGTGGTGAGGAATAAGGTCTGGCTAGGAGTGCAGTGTAGCTTTTTTCTGTTTCCAGCATTTGCTTATACTTGGGGCTGGGTATAAGATTGTTGTGAGGTGATAGTTTCCTTGTTGCTATGGACATGCCCTATGTTACTACAAATAGATTATTGGGGTTTTGGTGGTGAATGGGCATGATCAACACATCTTTAATGGAACCCATAATTAGGACCTGGGATGCTTCAGATGAGAACAAAATATTAATCTGTTGCAACCGACAAGTAATATTTAGCTACGGGACGTCGGGGACAGCACAATAGAGTGGCATGGTATCAATCAATACAACAAAAGCATTTCTAGGCCCTTTTGAGAGGAAAATCAATCAGAGCCACCGTACATTGGTAATTTGGTATGTACAACATCGATAATGCTTAACTTCCAGGCTTATGCGTGATGCAAAAAGTCGCTAAAACATTGCACCAGGGGCAAAAAGTCGCTAAAGCATTGCACCAGGGGCACAACTATACGTCCTATATGAGGCAAATCATTTATAGATACTTTGAGCATCTCCCGCGGTTGGAGCTGGTCAAACCAATTTTTGGCCTCATTACAGTGGGATTTTACCATAAATAAAGTTATCACTGATTGATGTGTTCATTTTGCCCTGCACGAACACACAGCCCGACACTAGCATGCCTATTTTCAAGGTCTTGGGGGAAATTGTCCAACATTTGTTTGGTTAAATTGTTGCAATTGTATGAATTGGTACAATACGTAATTTACGTAGGAACCAAACTATTGGAGAATTATAAGGAGAAAGGAGAAGGGGGCGCATGGCTTTAGATCGAATAAATAATGGGTTGACACTTGACACTTTATAAGTAGATGACACTTTCGAATGACAATGTATGGCAGAGAAGTGCCATGACCAAATTGTAAGCTCAGTTGGTCTTCTATTGTACTCCTTGTTAACATCCAAAAGCAGAGATAGCTACAATCCACTCGGCATACTACCACTAATAAGCGTTCAAAATCCATTAGTAAAAAGAAGTGATCCATTCCACACACATACCGTCCAAATGAACCAAACTGTAAGCTAAGTGGGTCTTTCATAGTAGTTGTTTGTTAACGTCCAAAAGCAGACAGAAACAGATACAATCCACCCCACAAAGATACCACTTACAATGAACCATGCACTACATAGTAAACATACTACTGCTAATAAGCGTTCGAAATCCCATACATTAAGAAGTTGAGATCCACTCCACACAAATACCATAAAAATGGACCTTCCAGAGCATACTGCCATTGTTGTCAAATGTCACCAACCAACTGCAAATAGCACAATAGCAGGAAGGTTAATAAAGCCCGTAAAAATTTCAGTGTAACCAATTGCCTCGCATAAACACTCCAATACCTCTGCATATAATTGCATTCAGTCCACTCTACAAATCAATTCCTACCACACAGTGCAATTGATTAAAGGAAGCAATTGCCTAGGTGTGAGTGAGTGGAATTACCCTATTGCCCGTTGACAAGACTTCACAAATCGAAAGTGTTTGGATTCCTTCCGGTACACTCAATGGGATGGACAATCCCTTGGGTCCACCATATGGAAAATGCCTAAGAACATTACATATACATTTTGGCACTCACATAGAAGATCCACAAAACAGAACAGTTACTCTTATTGTCAATAATATATAATTTAATCGTACTATTACTTCATTCATAAAACCAATTATATGCAATTCAGTTAACAAATACAACCTCCAATGCAAACTGTTTGACCAATTTTTAATTTCTTTAATGTCCCAAAATGATTGTTCATTCTGAAAAGTCAATGTAAGAAAATCTAAAAAAATTGTAGGATTCTCCAACAGTGAACAAACAATTTGGAACAAGATGTGCATCTCTACAAAGATATACTCGTAATTGAATCAAAATAACTAATAACACCTTGACAAATGAAATGTATGCCTTAACTACCATTAATATTAGGAAGTAATTTGAGTGCGAAAGGTAGTGGATCATCTGTGTAGAAATCCCAGAACTGTCTCATTGAACTCCTTAAACTGGAAGATATTTATGTTTGTTTCCGTATCACACGTCCTATGGCACTGTAAATCACATTTTGGCCTATTGATTATACTAATCAACTACACATCTTAAACCACACCGTCTGAACAATTAACTTGAATCATCCTCAAATCCAGTCTTCACAAGAATCCAAACACAAGATGAAATCCAGATTGATTTATCAAGTAACAAATGAGCCTCCCAAATTTAACTATCATTTCCATATATCCAACAGGGTTGCATGACTACAATCCGTCAATCAATGCAATTTATTCTAACCAACTCAACCAAGGTTTTAGATACACCAATTATATGGCCAAACACATACAAATCATGGCGACCCATTCAAAATCAATATTTGCAATCTCAACCTATTGATGTTTGCTACTACATCTCAAAACCAGCACAATGCAGCAATTGTAGAAGTATAGGATAGCTCATAGGACCATACACAATCCAGTAATACCAATGTACAGGCAACACACAATAGAGCGAAACAAAGGGTACCTTTCAAGGGGCGGTAACCTTTCCTGGTGCCAGGGGGCATGTATTCAGGTCTGCACATCAGGACCTCGGGTTCCTTTCCAGGAGAGGTATACAGGATAGCTTGGAACATCTCATTGGCATGTCGACCTGATTTATGGGTGTCTATGACAACGAAATCCAAATAACCACCACCAACCTCCCGCGTTGTCATCAGGAGGGGATTAAAAGGTTCGACGTAGTTTGAGTTCTACAATAGTGAAAAATCATGCACATGGTAGTTACCAAAAACCAAGAACAAGACACGCACGCACACAGAGAAGAAGAAGAAACAATACGAATTGACAAACCAAGAACAAGACACACACACACACACACAGGAGAAGAAACAATCAACTACTTACGAATCGACTGTTGTAATAATCCATAGCCTTGGCTGAGTTTTTTATCTGACGGGAGAAATTAGCCGGTAAATCTGGATCGAATTCTGTAGCTAAAATAATGTGTATAGGTAGGTCGCTAGAAGGTCCACGATAAAACTCCTGTATCCATCACATCAACAGAAGCAAAAAAAAGAACAAAACATGCATAAATATACTGCAGTGTGAGGATGGCGAGGATGCAACGAGGGGGAGAGAGAGCGAAGTAAGTAGTACGTGTGAAGAAGAAGAAAATGTAGTATTTGTACACAATTAATACAGTTAGTTATACATACAGGGTAATCGAAATCCTTGCGGGAGTATTCCTGCCGCTGTTCTGATGTCAAGCCCACCACCTCCTCCTCAGAATTTGTAGTGACACCCTATAGAGGGAGGAACACCCAACAAATTTCTAAGCCCCCGCAGCAATCACATCTGAGAAAGGTCTAAAAGGACAACGAGAGAGAGAGAAGCTACCTTTGCTTTCTTCTTTTCTTGATCTGAAGCTACCTTTGCTTTCTTCTTCACTAGATCTGAGAACGTCTGCAGCAGCAGGTCTGATTTCTCGCTGTCGTTGTATTTCTTCTTTAGATCTGAGTACGTCTGCAGCAGCACGTCTGATTTCTCGCGCTCGGTGAAACAATACCCGAGAGAGAATTCTTCGTCGATATGTAGAAGCATCTGAAGATCATCTGATGACAAACTGTTAGACGACGTCTCGTCAGAGCATACCTCCTCACGATTTTTACGTTTTTTCCCCACCAACGATGACAACACTTCTCCAGCTTTCGATCGTGAGCGGGTCACTGGGCCGACAACACCACATCCGAGCATCGGAGTTTCCATCACCTTCTTCTCCCGCGAAACCCTAGAGAGAATTTCAAAACCCCTGCACCAATCAGATAAAGGGAGATCTCAGAAAGGTATACAGAAAAACAAAAAACAAAAACATGAGAGAGAGAGAGAGGCTAGCTTAAAGGCGTTCTTGTTCCGCAGTTAGGAGTACTATTTTGGTACAGAAAAAAAAAAAAAAACCAGAGAGAGAGAGAGACGGTTTATCGCTCAACCGGTGCCCTTGGGCCCCGTTTGTTATTCAGATTCAGCCTTGGGATTGGACTAACAGTCCCACCGGACTGTGAATCTCTTGTTTGGTAACACAAAATCCCTCCGGATTGTGAATCCCATGGGATGAGCAAGGCTCCTAAAGACGGGGAATAGGGGGGATTGGTAATACCCCCATGGACTTGGTATTAATAATCCAATCCTAGGGTTTTATGAAGGAGAAAGACAAAACTGCCACCAGAAAAACAGTTCGATCACCAACACCACCGGAGCAAAAAATCACCGCCACCACCACAAAAACACACACACACACACACAAAACATGTATGTATTTGTGCAGATCGAGATCGAGAGAGAGAGAGAGAGAGAGAGAGAGAGAGAGAGAGAGAGAGACCTTGATTATGAGCTTGGTCGTAATCTTCGCTGGTTGGGTTTTTCTGTGGGTGGGGTGTGGTGTGGTGGGGGTGAGGGTGTGGGTCGAGATCGAGAGAGAGAGTAAAGGAGAGAGAGAGAGAGAGAGAGAGAGTAAAGTAGGGAAAACCGGAAACAATAGAAAGTAACGCGTTTGTGGCTGTTTTAACTTTTTTCCTGGGATTTTTTTCCCCTGTGTGCGTGTGTTGTTGTATGGGTGAGGGAGGGGGCAAAAATGGAAATTTATACTATAATCCAATCCTATCCTATATGAAACAAACACGATATTAATAATCTCATCATCTAATCACATCCCAAACAAACATACTCATTACCAATCCCTTCTCATTACCAATCTCAATTCTAATCTCATCTCCTTACGAATTCCAACCATCTATTTCCGTTATCAAACGATGCCTTGGGGGCTTGGAAAATGGATATATATATATATGATATGAAAAAGAAAAAAAAATTAAATAAAGGGCACCCAGACTTGTCTGCAACGGGTCGATTGTTTTACCTGTAGAAAACCAGTCCAGTTTCGACTTGGGCCTATGTCGGGTCGACTTCAATTTTTTACACCTCGCTCCAACTAGGGTAGGTATCAAGTTGTGTCGTATTGTGTCGTGTTCGTATCGTGTCAATTTGTGTTTGTGTCAAAATTTTCTCAAATATAATCCGACCTGTTTAACTTTTCGTGTCGTGTAATATTCGTGTTTCATGTCAGAAATAGCCAACACTAACCCATTAACTTTGTGTCGTGTTATCAGTGTTATCGTGCCCTTTCATAAATTCTTGTGTCGTGTCGTGTTTTTTGTCGTGTCATCTCGAGCTCGTGTCAGAATTCTCTCAACCCTAACCTGACCTGTTTAACTTTTTGTGTTTTCATGTCTTGTCATATTCGTGTTTCGTGTCAAAAATAGCTGACCCTAATCCGCTAACTTCGTGTCGTGTTCTTGTGTCGGCTCAGGGCGTGTTTTGATAATTAATACTGGTCAAGAATATGCTTAGAACATTCTTTAATGCAAAAAAATGTCATTGACAGACATTAATTATCAAAACACGTCTTGCACCGTCATCTTTCCAAAAAAATATACTCTCCCTGTCCGGATTTGTTAGTCCATTTTGGGAGTCCTTGTCACTTTTCAATTGACTAGTGGAATTACACGTGCGTTGCACGTGGTAATTTTTCTACTATTTTTCTTTCAAAGCATTTTTTATGTAGACATGCTATATCTTTTGTTATTTCGGCGTTCACTTTTGTAACTCTCGAAGAAGTAGTATTGAAATTGATGAGGAACCAAGTGAGAAAACTTTGCCAACTGAGAAAAGAGCAAGTTGTCATGAAAGTCAAATGAACTCTGCAACAAGTTCCCGATTGGAGCGAGTTTCAAGTGCTCAATCAAGGTTGGATGGTATAGTTAGGAAAGGATTAAAGGGCCAAGGTTAATTTTAAGGTGTACAGAGATTAAATAAATTTAGATTTCTATGTTCTATAGAACAATTCCCCTTTCAGTTGTTTTTATTCCGTTCAGAAAACTTTGGCCTTTGATGAGTCATAGAAAATGAAAAGAAGTCAAAATGGAAAACCCTTTCCCGTCCCTCATCTTTTGGGTCATTATATTTTATGCTTCGCCTAAGACTAACCAGTTTAGGTGTTATGCAATTCTTATTTCCGCAATTTAGAGAACCAATTTCAACAATTCCTGCGATTTAGCATTTCAAAAGCCAGCTTCCGATCAGGAAAAAGGCAAAGTTGGAACCAATTTTAGCAATTCAAATGTAGTTTCAGCAAATTGGGAATCAGTTTCATCAATCAGAATAATAGTTTCTACATCTCAAATGCCAGATTCAGTAGCTCTTACAATTAGAACCCTAGGTCCTCAGTTCAAAAAACCTATATTAGCAGACAACAGTTGGAAAGCAGTTCCATCATTTTGAAATAGACACAAGGATCCAAGTGGCACATAAACACTACCATCCTGATGGACCCCTCAATTACTTTAAATCATTCTTTGTTTAAAAGGACAAAGACCCTTCTAACGCGCAAAAAGAGTAGGGGAGATAACACCAAATGTTATTAGTTTGTCAAGCGGCTGCATGACAAGCGGAAGATACCTTCATTGTTCTTGTGTACTTGGAATTCAAACTTCTCCTCTTCATCTCCCCCTTGACTTTGAGAAGGATATCAAACTTTGTGAATTCCTCAATTACCTGTATTTATAACAAACTCAAATGTCACAGATACTATATTCATCATTTTCAAGAAACATATTCGAGCTCAAATCATTTTAAATGATACACATTTTTTTATAAAGAAAATCACTCTACACGGTGGCATTATGGCATCACAAGGAAACACTGTCCTTGCGCATGTGGGCTCTTTAAAATCAACAATCAAAGTATTAAAGAGATTTCTTATAAATTACAGTCCCCAGACCAAAAAAAAAATCCCATCATGCACAAGGAGTCCGTGTTGACCTAATGAGCTAGCCAACCTTAGACCATCTATTTGTAATAAGCTCTTAACATTCACTTTCAAAAAGTAAATTGAATAGGTAAGAACGTTTCATGCCCATATAATTGCTTGACGATGATAGATTGATATGTTTTGCATTTTCTAACTTTGTGTTGGGCATGTTTTGCGTGCTTCAGTTGTGGGGTGTGTGAACTAATTAATAGACACGGTCATGCATACAAAGCCAAATATGGACATGGGCCCCAGCAATGCTGTCCAAAAAAATAGGATACGGAAACGTTGGATGGAGGGAAAAGTCAACAACTTAAATGAAACATTATAGGAAGGAGGGAGACAGAAATTATCATAAATGTACTTAATGCAGCTAACAACAGACCAAATCATAGTGGTCACAAATATCACATCATATATAAGCATATATACGTAAAGATTGTAAGGGGTAGGACTTGACAATTACTGTTCCACAAAGTGATTTTGAGCGTCTCCTTTTGTATGTCTTTGATGTATCCTACAAAGCCCTTCAAGCATTAATGTACTTTTCTTGAAACCATTACAATCATAGTCCATGAGCTCCATAGAATATCTATATCGGCCACTATAAGCTTGTTTGCCCCATCACATTAATAGTCATTCCCATTTGATTTAACTCACTTTATAAGGTCTACGAATTTCTAAGGATAACACTTGATATATGCAGTATTGAACCTAGTTTCAGCAGCAAATAATACAGTAGCAGAAGTTTCTTAGGCATTTTAAGCAACTTGAAATCCAGTCTCAGCTGTTAGAATTCCTATTTCTGCAATTAGAAATACAGTTCCAGCAGTTTAGATCCCTGTTTCAGCAATTCAAAATAAAAACTAGACCAGTTTCCCTAATTGAATAGGCCATGACGTAGAAATGCAGTTACGTGACAGGAATGCAACATTGTTTGAGGACAGCGAAACTACAACATAACTGTTGAGGGATGTACCATCATTACCTTCTTGTTCATTATTGAAAATATCTTTAGCAGATGCGGAATTGGGCAAAGTTGAATCCTCTTGCACAGAGCCATTTTCAATTTTTTTGCCCAAAAACATTTTGATGCCAACCACTTTCGCCCCTTGGAAATAATACAGGCTATTGTAATGGGTCATAGCAACTATAATAGATTTACTAAAATGCGCATGAATAACAATATCTTGTTCAAATAGCACATTGGTGTTGTTCCCCTCAATCCAAATGCCTGCAACTTGATCTGATGGGGAATTGTACACTCTCTGATTCAATTATACATTACTTGGGATATGAATCTCGTAAGAATCCAATGGCCTATATTCTAGTCTGCGTAAAACTTGAGCATATGGATTCTTCAAAAGCATCTCCATAAGTTTTCTAATAGTGGACTCGCTAAGATTTGCATCTTTTACAATCTGCAATCTATTTTGCAGTTCATTGCATGTAGAAGTACATTTGAAAGAAATATGGACCATCAGTTGAACGAATAAGAGAAGGGAGGTCATAGTAGATTTGGCCTTGGGCACAGAATGTACAAACACCTTGTTGCGAGGTTGCCATCCCCTTATCCAATATCACCCAAAATGAAGTAAAAGAGAAGATACTACTATATGCTTGGATGTTCATGTTCCTACGAAATTCTTCTCCTTCCTCACATTGTGACGTATATAATCTACGTAAAGGTTCAAGAACTCAATGAGTACTTGCAAGTACTACTTTACCACCATAGTAACAAAATTTGGGAGTTTTGTATTAGAAACCATAGAAAAAGCAAGGCCTACTCCGTCGAACATCAAATTCAGAGTGACAGAGATATGTGAAAACGAAAGCTAAAAACAAAGACATAAATAGTTATAAACAATAAAATTTGTCAAAACATAGGCTTAGGAGGATGTTTTTTATAATAAAAATATTTACCTAGAACTGAAATAGTAGGAGTAAAGCGTTGTCCATTACTATCTATGCATGTTGTTATGTTTAGGTTGGTGGATTCCAATGTTCTTTTATGGGAGACATTTTGTTTATATATATTTTTCTTCCGCAGTCAACCGAGCATACAGGTCCCTCATATACTTATGATGATCATGGGACACGTGTTCATCTATACATAAATCAAACAATTAAAGATGACTGGAGTAAGTAAATATAGGGACAATGTTTAAGCATTAATTGGATCCACAAATCGTATGAAGATGAAATTTCCTACGGTCGGCTGGGGAAATGGCCTAATTGGGAAAGGAAGAAATAAGATACTGGAAAGATGTTGGTGGAGCCAATATTGCTCACTCTTAAGATATTAGTCTGCCATATATAATTAACATAGTGTTCTAATATACTAATTAATGAAAATGATCTTGGCTAAGCTCATTTGTTTTGGGAAAAAATAGGAAAGTGACGGGGAACATGTGGCGTAAAATGGCAGGTTAATTCAATTAGGAAAAAAGACAAACTTGAACAAATGGCAGAGGTGCACTATAGGTCTCCGAATCTGGCTACAATAAGGAGCTCCACACAGAACTCCAACATAAAAATGTACATAAAATCATTAGCAAATGAAAATCCATGAAGATTTGCACTTTTCCACAGTTGCTCGATCCTTTCCGGATAGGATTCTTTCACTCATCATATATGCTAATTTAGTTAACAAAGGCAATTTTTTTTTCCCAGGCTCCTAATTGCTGGTTGATGACAAATACTACCGAGGTAGTGTTAATTTAGGGGATGAAAAAACTAATAGCTGAGTCCTCTCCGAACCGCACGAGATAGTTGCCCATCATACGGCTCACCAACTTCACTTGCCTCTATGGGGGGCTCGCTTCGGGCAGGTTCGGATCACTTACAATACATGGCTCTACGAAGGAAGGGGTTGGGTTAGGAGGGTTTTCAATATGTGAACTCAATCATTATAGCATTTACTCCATTTTCACTTCTGCAGTTTCCTTTAAATTTGATAATTTCGTGAGTCCGGGCTGCTCCACATAAACCCAAAACAACTTGTGACTGAAACTATTTAATTTGTGATAATTTTGCACTCAGGGAAAAGAAATCCCTCAAATCCAACACCAAAAACAGTTGAATAATTTTCATCGAACATCTGGTGTGCATTACATCACCAATTGGGGGGGGGGGGGGGGGGGTTAGGGTGAGAAATAGGGTCTCATTTTTTAATTTCCTGAAATAGACAAGAAGACAAATCAGGTGTAGCCAATGAGAAATTTTCACAACTCCCCAACTACATGTTTTAATTGACCCGTCAAAGAGGCATTTATACAAACATCTTACGCGCGAAACCACTACTTAAGGGATTTGCATGTACCAACATTAAAGCAGTTAAGCCGTTTCAAAAAAAAGAGAAAAGATTAAAGCAGTTAATAGTGTATAACAATGGCGTTCAACAGGTTTAATAACTTAAAGGAACATCTTAATTAAGAGTACCATGGAGTCTCAACATCTATGGTGGAAGTACGTACAACATATGACGTCGATGCTTCTATTGCCCTTCTCCTTCTAAAAACAGGCCCGAGTTCACCCCAATTTGTTTCCCCTAAAAGATTAGAAGAACTTGATGGTTAGGAAGAGAGAGAGAGAGAGAGAGAAGGCTGAAATTGCAATGCTCTCTTACAAAATCGATGTCCTCTCCTCTTGATGCGAAGGAAGAGAGGGCTTTTCGTTTGCGTTTCCGTGCCGCTTTAGGTGCAGCGTTTCGCTAGAAGGAAACGCCGCTTTCCAATAGCGCGAAACTTAGGGGTTCTGCGGGGAATGACAGTGGGAAACACTTTAGGCCCTGGGTTGTATTGTGTCTGTTGGGAAGAAGGGTGGGATAGGATAGGATTGGTATTAGTTGCAAGTGCTGGGGCATTTATGGAAAGTAAAAAGTAGGAAACATCTTCGTACATTTAAAAGAAGTAGTATAGATTATATCTTTTAATTTATAATGTTTTATGCTATTTCGAAAACATTGTCTTATAGAATTTATTGAGATCTATCAAATAAGATCCATACTTGATATAAAATTTATTACCAATTGAAAAGTATAATTAGTTTTTTATCCAGTTAGAATTGTACGAGGGACAAACAAATCGGGACGGACGGGGCCATACCAAAAAAAAAAATAATGGGTAAATTTCACTTACCTCTCATGAGGTTTCTAACAATAATAAAAATACCTCCTCTCATCTTTTAAAATTACACTTATCTCTCCTAACGTCTATTAACCCGAAAAATACTCCGTTGACCTCCCCTGGGATTTCTAATACTAGTAATAATAGATACCTTCCCTCAATATTTAATGGAATATTGATGTTGTCTTTATTTTTGCTAATAAACTCAGTACCCATAACACTAGTTTTTTCTTTTTCAAATTGGATTTGCTAAATTTTGGATATGTTGATTCAATCTGTGGATATCAGTTTAGGGTTTTCGAAGTATCGAAATAAATTTGTTTTTGGAAATGAGTTATACCATCTACTATTAACCCAATAAACTTTGTTGTAGACAAAAAACCGAATAAACCCAGTTAAGTAAATCGGACTAAACCAAATAACCCAAACCGAATCACGACCAATCCTGTTTGGTCGTGTGTGAGTTTTAAAGTCTCCAAACCGAATAATCCGGTTTGGTTGTGAAATTTTTCGTAAACCGGATCAAACCGAACTGATTTCACCCCTAGTAACAATGAAAAATTCGCATACCCAAGAAGTAATAATAAGTCATCGCATTTGGAAAATTTGATAGAGTGCCAAAGTGGCTAATTAGGCTAAATTAGGTTTTTCTTTTTTTGTCACATTGTATACATAGCGGGGAATGGAGAGTTAGCGGGGTTAGTAGTTAGTCCACGAGGGAGTCAAAGTTTATCTATAGCCCTTAACTTCCAAAACCTGCCCCTTGCGGGGCTTGAACCCGAGACATCCACAAAAGGGAAGACAATGCCTTGCTAATTGCACTAGGCAGTGGTAGGCTAGGCTAGCTTAGGTTGGTTAACGAAACTATGTTACCACAGGAGTTTGGTAAAGAAATCCGTAAAATCCACAAACATGAACATTATACACACACATATCCGTTTCTCATCTGCATATGCGGATGGATTAAACACCCCTCCCTTTTTTTCCCGAAATATTTTTCGACGGTCTAAGTCGCTCAATGTGTTATGAACTTGTTTTTAAGGGTAATTGCGAGGAATTGTTAAAAAAAAAAGAAGACCCGGAATGGCTTCGTTTTAACAAGTTTTGATTGAATGGCCCAGAAAATAGTTTTTTGAAAACTGCTCGATCGAGCCCTTCCCGGTATTTTTTGTTAACAATTCCTCGCGGATATCCTTAAAACACATTTTGAACACATTGAGCGGCTTGGATCATCAAAAAATGATCGGGAAAGGGGAGTTGCAAATTAAGGAGGTGATCCTCTTGGTGTGTGTGTATACACTTTTTGCACTCTCCTTTTATCCTCTTTCTCTTACTAGTTCACTCACTTTTCACATATGAAAATGGATATATATATATATATATATACACACATATACATACATACATACACACACACACACACCACGGATCAAGTGAGGGATCCTTTATTTTGTTAAAATGCGGGACTTTCATTTTCCAATAAAATTTTGAAAATCCGAATCGTTCAATGTGTGCAGAACGTGATTTTAAGGGTTCCCGAGAGAAATTAGCAAAAAAAATGACATGGAAGGGCTTCATCCGAGCAGTTTTTTTTGAACCGTTCAATGAAAACTGCTCGGATGAAGCCCTTCCCGGTCATTTTTTTTGCTGATTTTTCGCGGAGACCCTTAAAATCACGTTCTGATCACTTTGAGCGGCTCGAATCATCGAAATTCAATCGGGAAGGAAAGTCCCGCATTTTATTAAAATGAGAGATCCCTTACCAGAACCTGACTCTGTGTGTGTGTATATGAGAAGACAAAAAAAGGACACCCTAGATTTGTCTACAATGGGGTCGGTTGTTTTACTTATAGAAAACCAGTCCAGTTTCGAATTGGGCCTATTTCGGGTTTTCTTCAATTTTTACACATCGCTCCAACTAGGGGTAGGTATCGAGTTGTATCGTGTCGTGTCATTTTGTGTTTGCATTAGAATTCTCTCAAACTATAATCCGACCTGTTTAACTTTTCGTATCGTGTCATATTCGTGTTCCATGTCAGAAATAGCCAACACTAACCCGTTAATTTTGTGTTGTGTTATCGATGTTATCGTGTCCTTTCATAAATTTTGGTGTAGTGTCGTGTTTTTGTCGTGTCATCTCGCGTTCGTGTAGAATTCTTTCAACCCTAACCCGACCTGTTTAACTTCTCGTGTTATCATGTCGTGTTATACTAGTGTTTTGTGTCAGAAATAGCTGACCCTAACCCGCTAACTTCGTGTCGGCCTAGGACGTGTTTTGATAACTAATACTCGTCAAGAATATGCTGAGAATGTTCTTTAATGCAAAAAATGTCCTTGATAGGCATTAATTATCAAAACACATCTTGCACCGTCATCTTTCCAAAAAAAATACTCCCCTCGTCCGGATTTGTTAGTCTGTTTTGGGAGTTCCTGCTACTTTTTAATTGATTATATTTTGTAATTTATAATGTTTTATGCGATTTCGAAAACATTGTCTTATAGAATTTATCGAGATCTATCAAACAAGATCCATATTTGATATAAAATTCATTACCAATTGAAAAATATAACTAGTTTTTTTATCCGATTAGAATTGTACGAGGGACAAACAAATCCGAACGGAGGGAGCCATACGAAATTTTTTTTTTGGGTAACTTTCACTTACTTCCCCTGAGGTTTCTAACAATAATAAAAATACCTCCTCTCATCTTTTAAAATCACACTTATCTCTCCTATGAGACTTGTCGCTTAACGTCTATTAACCCAAAAATAAAATTTATATTTTCACAGCTTCGTTGACCTCCCCTGGGATTTCTAATAATAATAATAGATACCTCCCCTCAATATTTAATGAAATATTTATGCTGTCTTTATTTTTGCTAATATACTCAGTACCCATAACACTAGTTTTTTCTTTTTCAAATTGGGTTTGCTAAATTTTGGATATGTTGATACAATCTGTGGATATCAGTTTAGGGTTTTCGAAATATCGAAATAAATTTGTTTTTGGAAATGAGTTATACCATCTACTATTGACCCAATAAACTTTGTTGTAGACCAAAAACCGAATAAACCCAGTTAAGTAAATTAGACTAAACCAAATAACCCAAACCGAATCACGACCAATCCTGTTTGGTCATGTTTGGGTTTTAAAGTCTCCAAGCCGAATAATCCGGTTTGATTGTGAAATTTGTCGAAAACCAGATCTAACCGAACCGATTTCACCCCTTGTAACAATGAAAAATTCGCATACCCAAAAAGTTATGATAAGTCATCGCATTTGGAAAATTTGATAGAGTGCCGAAGTGACTAATTAGGCTAGCTTAGGTTGGTTAACGAAACTATGTTACCACAGGAGTTTGGTAAGAGAAATCCTTGAAGTCCACAAACATGAACGGTCCTCATTAAATATATATATATATATATCGGGGCGGTTCCGGAGACACCTAAAAAAATATCTAAAAAAACACCCCATAGCTCCCGATCAAATTTTGATGATCCGAGCTGCTCAATGTGATCAGAACGTGATTTTAAGGGTACCTTGTAGAAATCAGCAAAAAAAATGACCGGGAAGGGCTTGATCCGAACAGTTTCAAACAGTTTTTTATTGAACGGTTTAAATAAAAACTGCTCAAATCAAATCTTTCCGGGTCATATTTTTTGCTAATTTCTTGCGGGCACCCTTAAAATCACATTCTGCACACATTGAACGGTTCGGATCATAAAAATTTGATCGGAAACTATGAGATTGAGATTTGGGGTGTTTTTTTAGGTGTTTTTTGGGGTGTCCCTTGAACCATCCCATATATATATATATATATATATATATATATATACACTTTTTGCACTTTCCTTGTAGGACCTGGCTCCTCTGATGTCCTTCTCTCTTTAGTCACTGTCCAATTTCGATTTTGTGGGCCCAGAACAATGATCGGGACTGTTCATCTTATAGATCTCGTCGAGGACTACAACCCCACCAAAAATCATGTTGGTCGGACACAGTTTGGTACTTCATCGGCACGCGTTATGAATGATAAACATGCACAAATGGGTTAGAATCCAGTGTTGACGACATATTTTTTTCAATATAATGGCAAACGGTGTCCGATCAACATGATTTTTGGTGAGGTTGTAGTCCTCGATAAGATCTACAAGATGAACGGTCCCGATCGTTGTTTTGGGCCGATAATGTGCCCACAAAATCAAAAGTGGACAGTAAATGGAGAGAGGAGGACATGAGAGGAGCCAAGTCCCTCCTTTTATCCGCTTTCCCTTACTAGTTCACTCACTTTTCACATATGAAGGGCATTTTTTATTTCATGTGAATGAACAGGGAGTGCAATTATCATTTCTAAAAAAGAAAAGAAAAGAATTAAGAAAATTCTTCTACCACAAACAAACACACACCCACCCTCACAATAAGAAGGGTGAGGTCCACACACACTGAATGTGTAGTATGTGCGGGCTCTACTTTGGACTTTTGATTCGCTTCTCAATTGGCATCTGGAGAGCCAGGCAGACCATATCCTTGCTGAGCTTGACATGGGATAAATTAAGGTAGGTGATTGATAAGGCTGGCCTACTTGTGTATGGTTCTCGAATTCTATGCCTATCTTCAGAGTTTTTTTTTTTTGATCCGCAAAAACGGCTCTACTGGCTTTCATTAAAGTTCAAGTTTAACACTGATACAAGAGATAACGGTGGATTTGAAATCCAATTACAAGGTAGAGAATTACATAAAGCAAGAGAGGCTATTTCATGCGCGACCTTGTTGGCGGACCGTCGAACCCATTTGAAGAGAAACATTCCTTCTTTGGCATACTGCCGGATATCCAACACCAAAGCTCTAACATTCCACGGTGGTACCAATTCAGAGACACTAAGAGTTATCGCTTGCTTGTTATCCGACTCCACTACAACCTCTTTCATTCCCAGCCTAAGAAGCATTTCACAAGCAGCTCTAATTGCATACAATTCTCCACCAAGGCTGGAGCAAGCACGCACTGTTTGTGCTGCCCCTTCCACCACTTTTCCCCTCCAATTCCGAAGAACCACAGCGGCTTTGCTGGCTTTCTTGGTTACTGAAATTGCAACGTCACAGTTGGCTTTAAGCTTCCCAATGTCCGGAGCCCGCCAAGAGGATACTTCCACTTGGACTAAAGGGTTATCCATATGGACTGTAGTAATCACTGGAATATCAACACTCTCCGTCTCCGCATGACGAATGGCTACGATGGTTTTTTGAGGATTAACCATCGCACGGTTGAACACGTAATCGTTCCTCCCTTTCCAAATGTTCCATGCAATAGTGGCCACCTTGCCCATAAACTCTATTCCAATTTTGGAGCCCAATTTCTCAATCATATCAGCTGCCCATTTTGCAACAGTAGAATTACCCCCAAGATCCCCAAAAGGTTTAATATTGCATCCAAACCAAACCAGATTAGCCCAAGAGCAGTAAAAAAGCATATGATCAATGCTCTCCTCCCCACTGTCACAAATGGGACAAACATTGTCTCTAGCACATTTCCTCTTGAAAAGGTTTCCTTTGGTTGCTAAGATATCCAAACAGGTTCGCCACCAAAAGTTTTTTATTTTGTTCGGCACTTTCATCTTCCACAGTACCTTCCAAAATTCCTTTCCAAGCTTGAAAGAGGGACTAGGCTTGGAGTGTCCCCCTTCCATAAGATTTTGATGAGCTACATGGTACCCCGACTTGACCGAATAGCTTCCGTTTGAGTTGAAGTGCCGCACCAATTGGTCTGCTCTGTCCGCATGGGAAATGGGAATATCCTTCACCGCATTCACAACTTCGGGTAGGACCTCCTTTTCCAATTTATGAATGTCCCATTGTCTAGATTGGGGATCAATAATGTCAGCTACCCTTTCAATGGCACTGTTGGAAGGTTTAATCACTGGGACCTTGAAATTTGGGAGCGAGGGAATCCATGCATCATTCCAAAAATCTATATTTTTTCCGTCTTGGACCTGCCACCTGAGGCCTCTAAGCAAGAGATTCCTTCCATGAAGAAGGCTTAGCCAAGCCCAAGATGCTCGACTGCCCCTTGATGCTCGAAGAAACGAGGTTTTAGGGAAATAAATCCCCTTACGGACTCTGGCCCAATAGGCATCTGGATTCATCAGTAGCCTCCATCCATTGCGCGCAAGCATTGCCTCATTAAAAGCTCGATGATTCCGAAAGCCCAAACCTCCCTCTTCTTTAGCCTTACCCAACTTTTCCCCTGAGACCCAACAAATTCCTCTGTCTTCAGTATTGCCCCTCCACCAAAAGTTTCGCGTTAAAGCATCCAACTTATCACAAAGCTTTTTTGGCAACAAAAAACAAGCCATTGCAAAGGTTGGAATCCCCTGCACCACAGATTTGATAAGGACCTCCTTCCCTCCCATAGATATTAGCTTATTTTTCCAGCCCTGCATTTTGCCCATTGCCTTTTCTACCAAAAAAGTATAAGCTTCAGCTTTAGAGCGGCCCCAAAAAGAAGGGAGACCCAGGTATTTTGAGTCTCCTTTCAGACGATTAATATCTAGTAAATCGCAGCAGAATTGCCTATCAACCTCGCACATGTTAGAAGAAAAAAAGGCACCAGATTTCTCAAAGTTCACCATTTGACCTGAAGCACTGCAATAATTTTTTAAAACACTTTTGATCCTACTGCATTCTTTCAACTCAGCTTTCAAAAAAATAATGGCATCATCGGCAAAGAGGATATGCGACAGAATAGGGCAATATTTATTAAAACGCATACCTTCCAGGTGGTCACCTTTGAGCTCCTCCTGAATTAGCTTGGAAAGAACATCTTTGACTAATAAGAAGAGATAGGGTGAGAGAGGGTCGCCTTGCCTTAAACCACGTTTAGGAGATACGCTTGCTCTGCACTCACCATTTGCTAACACCGAGAAATTAACTGAAACAACAGTTTCCATCACCCAATCAACCCACACGTCTGCAAAGCCCATCTTCCTCATTAAAGCCTCTAGGAAGTCCCACTCCACCCTGTCATATGCTTTGCTGAAATCTAGCTTAACTGCCATAAATTTGTCCTTTCCCTTTTTTTTTCCCTTTAGAAAATGGAATGCTTCATGGGCTATTAGAATATTATCTTGGATCATCCTTCCGGGCACAAAGGCTGACTGTTGTGGAGAAATAATGGTCTTCAGAATCAACTTGAGCCGGTTGGCAAGAATCTTGGTGATGATCTTGAGATAAAAATTGCAAAGGCTGATAGGTCTCATTTGTGATAGAGTTTCAGGAAACTGCACTTTAGGAATCAGAACCAAGTCCGTAAGGTTGAAGTCCCTGTCAAGGCTGCTCGAACTGAAAAAATCCTTCACTGCCATACACACCTCAGGTCCCACCGTGTCCCAGTATAGTTGAAAGAACAAACCATTGAAACCATCGGGTCCCGGCGATTTGAGAGTCCCCAGTTGGAAAGCTGCTTCCTTAATATCCAAGTCCGACACCGCTCTAGTAAGAGTTCTATTCATTCCATCTTCAGAGTTCAGACCTTAAAATGCTACACACACAATGGTTGTGTAAAATACAATACACAATCAATCTGTAGCTATCCATGGCTGCAATAAATGGTCAGGATTCGTTCAAACTCTTCCTCATAAAACTTAAACTTATCCATGGAAGAGTTTTTTTAAAATCTAGACCGTCCAAATACATCTGGATGGTCAAAATTACAAACACAACCAATACAACGGTTGTGCAAGTAGCATTTTTGCTTAAAACGGTTGTGCAAGTAGCATTTTTGCTTAAAAAATGCAATATCCAGAGAGAGAGAGAGAGAGAGAGAGAGAGAGAGAGAGAGAGAGAGAGAGAGAGTATCATGCATTAATATCCCCGGATTGATAAATGTAAAGAAATCAATCACCATCATAAATGTAAGCAAGAAACTTACGTAAGTAGTTCATGCATGTCTGAAGCGCCTGAGAAGTTTTTAGACAAGCTGTAGATTGAGCAATGGAAGTACAACACACACACAACACACTATATATATTCGATCCACCAATTCCAACTCCTCAGTGTGGAAATTAACTAGTTGCTCGCTTGGGTGGGTATTTGAAGGGACTATTGAAAGGAAATAGACAATACAAACAAAGGATAATCCCAATGGCTGATTAAGGCCTGAGACTTAGGGATTCGCTCTTTTTTATGGTCTCAGGTTTGAAACTTGCTATCAACTTCTTTGGGATCAATTCATTTGGAGCTTTGCTCAAGTTTTAATTGGGCTCTCCGCAAAGGGCGATAATATTGAACCCAGGATTAATCGAGCTAATGACTTGATTTATGCCGAAAGTTCAACTAACCATGTTCAGCACATATTCTCCCCATCAAGATTGGTTAGAGCTAGCCCAAATGGATTGAGCACAGGCCAAACTGGATTGAGCTTGAGCCCTACTACTAAGAAACACTAATTTGCTGTAACATTACTCAGGCTCGAGCTGACTGAAACGAGCCCGACCCCAATTGAGTAGAACTCAAAACGAGCCAAGTATGTGACAATTAATCCAACGCTCAAATACAGCAAGTAGTTGGTTGACTTTCCCTTTTATTTTTGGTAAGTAGGAGTAGTACTTGATTGACTCTTTGGAACCTTAAAATTGCATACTTTAAAAGCTTCTGCTGGTGACCTGAATACGGAGAATCGTCCAAGGTGTTGAACGTGATCAAAAAACTGAAGATAACCACATCACCTATAAATTCATGAGCATTAATCACGGCCCACTCTTCTTAGCTTTTTGTCTAGTATTTTTTTATTATTCTCTCAATCGTTTTTTTTAGCTTTCCGTCGTAGTTCTTGGGATTAACATTTGCCTCGATGAGAGAAATCATTAAAATATAAAATCGTGAACCGAAATTAAAAAAATTTATACAAGACGACATTTTAGACAAAAAAAGAAAAGAAAAGAAAAAACACTACAAGAAAAATTGCATTAGGTGACTAATGAAAATCGTCACAAATTGCATGTTTTTCGTCACAAATAATATAGGTAACGAAAAAAAATTGTCGACTAAAGGTGGTCGAAAATTCCTACCTGGTGATGAATTATTAGATGAAATTATGTAAATACCTAACCCATCCTTTTAAGATGCGATTTTGAATAAGTTGGAATAGTTTACCGAAATTAATCGCACACCATTTGAATAAGCATCGAGAAGCAAGCTAGTCATTACATGTCCTCTAAAGTAAAAAAATTATTTTTGTGTGGATTCCTAATTAAGTGTATGTTCGTCTTACCTAGTTGACCCTCTCCATAGACGACTTTGAATTGATCAAAGTCACCATATTTTATTGTCACAGTTGTATAATATTGTTGTCGTGTTTCATTGAGGCTCATTAAAATTATCTTAGTCTTTTTTAATTCAGGAGGGAGATTCATATATTTTTATTGAGAATATTCTCGAGGAGATTCGCGATGATGGTGGAGTGGAGGTTGAGAAATGGCGAGGATAAAGCTTAACAAGATGGTTTTGACGGTGGTGGCGGTGGTAGAGGGGGTGATGGCGATCGAGTTCCAAGGCCATTATTGGACTCTTTCAGGATTTGCACCGGAAATGAAATTGAGACCCTTTATTACTAGTACTGGTAATATTAATAGATACTTTCTTTGGAAATAGTTATTCAGTAGTCGTGCAGGCCAATAAAATTAATTAAAGAATATACTAGTATAGTAGGAATATACTGGTATAGTAGAACTTTCGAACACCACGTGACAATGTCAGAAGGCAATTAATACTTTTTCATGTTTTGTGGACCATAGTTTACAACCAATCGATGAAGGATACGTGTAGAAGGACTTTCCTAAGTGCATTGGTCGATCAAATATTTTTTCACGTAATCCATGAATGATCATGACCAAGATTTCTTGATTCTCACTACAAATTGCGGCACACACGCGCACTCTCTCTCTCTCTCTCTCGGGGACACCTCTGCCGAAAGCTAGCTCTGCAACCCCAAGATCACAGCAAACCAAAACCATGCCGGTAAGTAATACAAACAGATCGATTTTGGGTCACAAATTAAGAAGAATTACTCCTAATTTTGTTTTTGATCATATGCAGCAAAAGGTAGTTATCAAATTACATATAAACGGAGAAAAGTCTCGTTCCAAAGCCCTACAAATTGCCAGTGGTGTTTCGGGTATATATCTGCACATATCTTACTTATTTTCTTTCTCAAATCTCTCCATTTTTTAGAAAAGCGACCAAGCGGTTGCGCTAAGAACTCTATTCTTGTAGTAATTTTTTTCGAATCTAGTGAACTTTTTTTCTTTTACTGTAATTTTTTTACTTTTCAAGTCAACATGTCAAGAAGAAAATATTCCGGTAAAAATTTTAAAAAAAATGACAGAAAGACTGTCAATAATACTAATTTTTTTGTCCAAATTAACTCGGCCTAATTTCTATGTTCACTTACAATTTTCCAAGACTTCAGTTATAAGAAAACCATTACTATTGCTGGCTGCTGAAGAATACATAATTCATTGAATTTCAAGTAAACAACTTGTTACAGTACTAATCATGTCGTAAAATTGTAGGGATAGAATCGTTAACTTTGGCATGAGAGGACAAGAACCAGAATCACCAGATAGAGGTGACCGGAGATGGGATTGACGCGGCAGCCCTGACGATGTTGTTCAGGAGGAAAATGGGCTATTCCGAGCTGGTGAGCGTGGGCCCGGTCCTGGTCCCGGAGGACGGTGGTGATCAGAGGGAAAACGGGGCCAAGGTGCAAATTCCAGTATGGGGGTATTACAATTACCCATATGCGTATGGGAGATTAGGTACCAAAACCCCGACAATTTTTCCATCATGTGAATTCCATAAAATAAAATAAAATAAAAACATTTAGAAAAAAAAGA
Organism: Rhododendron vialii; assembly: GCF_030253575.1. Classification (NCBI taxonomy): domain Eukaryota; kingdom Viridiplantae; phylum Streptophyta; class Magnoliopsida; order Ericales; family Ericaceae; genus Rhododendron; species Rhododendron vialii. The sequence goes on from NC_080562.1 coordinate 35,946,694, forward strand.
AGGAATAGTAGGTTTTTACCTTAAAAAGGCCCGTTAAACGCCGCCTTATGTCCATTTTCTCTCTGTCTCTCTGTAACTAAATTGGATTGAATGGAAGATGATGCTAGCAGAGCATCTATAAATAAAGCACGTTATTTGTTTTTAATCTTTGATTGGCATTTGTTATTCTTTATTTTTTTTTTCGAAAATGACATACGTACGGACCAAAACGTAGGAAAATTGTACCAACGGCCGTGCCGGGCCGTCTCCGGCCACTGGACGGCCAATCCGAGCCGTCCAAAAATTCTAAAAAAAAAACCCGAGGGGGCCGGTGCGGGAATTAATGGCATCCGATGTGTGTAGGGTACTTGATCTAAACAACCTATTTTTCATGTATATATACATACATATACACATCGGATGCTGTTGATTCCCACGTAGGCCCCCTCAGTTTTTTTTTTTTGAATTTTTGAATGGCTCAGATCGGCCGTCCGGTGGCCGGAGACGGCCCAGCGTGGCCGTCGATCGGTACGATTTCTCTATGGCGCTGGTCGATACTCATAGCAGCACTCTCTTTTTTTCCCGGTGAATGTACTCTCTCATTTAGAAGCTCCAACACAGATACAGCAAAGTCCAACAGGACACAAACAAAACTAAATCAGCAAATTAATTTACTACGGCACACGGTCAGCCAAAGCAAAAAAAAAAAAACTATTACTAAGTAGTATTTGACTGAATTAATACTTGTCTTGCTTTAGGGCTTAGAAATTTTGGATAAATTTTTTTTTTAACAGTTCTATCGAGTGCTTATATCTATTCAATTGAGATGGTTTTTTCAGGAATGATTACAAGATTCAAGTCTTAGAAAACGAAGGACTCTGATAATTAAAGTGTTGTTCATCCTATTTTTGAATGAATGAACAAAATATCTTATTGATATTCACCAGAGCACACATTGAAATCGAGAGCAGAGGATCCTACCGAAAGAATTATGTGACTAAACTTTGACCAACAATTTGTCGTGCTTCTCGCAGGCCTCGTTGGCGTGTGGTGCTATGATGTGCTTTCCTTGTGAAAAAACAGGCGAAAACATCTATAAATAGGAAGAGGTACCACAGAATAGGCTCCTAACAACCGGTAGATTTGAGAAGAAAACATGCCCTATTCGAACACCAATTAATCTATTAAAATAAGCATAACTGCATTCGGAAACATTCGATGCACATTAGTCTGCATGCATCAAACGTAGTTGTGTCTGGAATAGGCCTAAAAAAAGGGAGAGGAATCCCCCAAAACTCTGCTCGAAACCCTATTCTCCTACGTAGAACCAATAGCTCTCCAAACCAAAATGGCATATCTTATGATTCAAATTCTGGATCCCAATTCCTCTCACACCAAATACCATAAACAATAGTTGCCAGTGATAATTTGAGCACAAATTTCTGAAGTTCTTACCAATAGAGTGCAGCAAGAAAGTTATTCTCTATTTTGGTTACAGTCTGACAGAGATATGGTAGAGATGAATATTTGAATGGATCTCCTTTGTTTATGGATGGATTATGATTAGGTACTGAATTAAGGCAAGAAAACAGGCTGTTTTAGATAATTGAAATGTTCAGTTCAGCAGTTGCCTAAATGCCGTTATCTCGTGAATTTAACTGTCACTTTTGTTTGTCAAACTTTGTGTCCAATTCCAAAAAACTCTCATCCGTGTAATGCCAATTCTTGTGTTCAACCAAGCTATACAAGCATTTGTTCCTACTTTAGTTGGACCGGCTCTAGTGGACGGTAGTGTTATTCTTATGAATTAATCGGCACATTAAGGCGGATATCAAGTTTTAAAAAATTGATCGATGTCAAAGGGTTAGGAAACTATGAGGTTGTTTTCCGTGTAAATACTCACCACTTAAAAGGGTGTATCATATGCATATATTTTATGATTTATTCATAACATTTTAGCGTGTTTTGTAACTTTTGTCATAGAATTTATAACTTTTCAGCAGTACGATTTGTAATATTTTCATTATGATTCATAACATTTTGGTATACTTGTAACCTTTATACGATTCGTAACTTTTCAGTAATACGATTTATAACATTTTCTCTATAATTCATAACATTTTGGAAGTGCATATGATACATATCCAAATAAAGGGTGTGTATTGTAGTATTTCCTTTAATCTTAACATATATATATATATATATATATATATATAGCCAAAGACCTAACACCTTATGGGACCCCTTAGTCTTTTTCTAGTGAAAAGAACATCCCAGTTATATTAATCCAAAAAAATTACAACTAAAACAACAAACAACAAACAAATACAAAAAATAAAACGGCAGTGTCGAAACTCGAAAGGATGGCGGAGAGTCTATGGAATCCAGAGTGGTAAACTTGTTCCCGCTGTAATAGGCCAGATCAGAGCTGGATTAACTGCACACGCCTTCATCGTCACCGTCAGAGGGTTTGATAGATCATCGTCAAGCAGATTAGAATCACAAGCCAAAACCGAGATATTGCTCTTCGGACTTTTGAATGACCGAGAAGAATCCCCTAATAGATGCCAGCACAGCTTCTTCATCCTTTTTCGTCCTGCAGTGCCTTGTTTCTACTCGAAATAAGTAATTTTGGCATGAACACTTGAGCAAAAAGGGGTTAGAAACATGTGGAAAACAGATTCCAACACTGGATTCTGTTTGCTAGTAGAATTAAACTGAACTTGGGTGTCATCATCTCATCATCTATATAAGTACCAAAGTAAACTACCAAATATTTCGATTCTATATATGGTGAGCCTTAATATAGTGGGTAGAAAACAGTTTGGGTGGCCGCAAATTGGTTGTCCAATTCGCCCCAATATAACGGGCATCAAACAGGTGGCCTTCTATATAACCTCAAGTGTTTGGATAAATGAACATGAGAAAGCAATATGCGCTTGTCTCCATGGAATCGCGAGTTCGAATTTCACGGAGGCCAAACATTCTAAACTTTGAAGCCACTGGAGGATTTTCCCGGTTGATTAACTTTAGGGTCTTAGAATTTTCGAAGTCTGCACAAGCTAATTTCGACATCAAGTTAGCTTTAGGGTCTCGGAATTTTCGAGGCCCGCACAAGCTGACTTCGACATCCAGTTATCATGAAAAAAATTGCAGTTCTTCGACAAAGAACATAGAATTGATGTGCAGGGCCACAAATATCACGAGAAAGTTGAAGCCCAATAGTTTAGCCCAAGTTCAGCTTTTCTATGATGGAACTACCAGATATGCCCAAGGTGTTGGGCCTACAAACGTCAACGAGGACCCTAATAATTTGGACCAGGACCGTAAAGAAAAGAAAAGAAAGAAGCCCAATCCTTTACCGTACATCAAATGGAGTAATTCACAAAGGTCTACTGAGAAAGCTCATTTTCTCCAGTACTATAATAAAATTTCTGTTATGAAGAGAAATTTCCTCCTCTGATAAATGCATCAGATAGAGAAGCAGTTAGAATAGTTACGAAAGCGATGTATTAAACTTAAATGAAGTCTATATCATTTGCCTTAGCTTCATTCTGATGTACAACGGAGAAAAATAGAAAGGAAAGAAAGCGAGCAATACAGAAAGAAGGTAATGAGAATATGATCGGGTTTGGAAGATCGATCCTTTTAATAGTTCTCGAAGAACTAATTTTATACTCATATTGTGCTCAATATTTGTTTTATGTTCATGCAAGTTTCTTTAATATTTGTCTCACTTTTATAACAATTTCATAGAAATGATAGCCACACACAAAAAAAGTGGTGCAACCTTAACGAGAGTGAGATTCTTACCAAATTATGCTCTATAAGAGACTTATACCATAAACCTAGTACAAGCCCTTTTATGCACTTACAGCTTTACCGTTAATGAGAACAATTTTAGCACTATCATTTCTGTTACATCGTTGTTAACCTTTTATATTTCTATTAAAATCATGGTTCCATAAAATTATTTTCGTTGAGCAGCATGATTCTTTTGTCAAATTGAGCTATTAAATAGGGCAATTTTGTGTAGTTAACAGTGTTGCAAAGTGGACCACGTACAATTGAGTTTTTTTCTTATTTGATAAGCTCATTCAAAATAAATTTAATTTACAAACCCATATTTAATAAATACTACGCAATTTTTTAGGGACCCTATTTTTAGCAATTTAATGGTGCCAAGACGAAAGCCTGGCTCCCCTTTGCTCGGGGCCGGTACTACTCAGTCTTGACCATGAATTAGATATTTTGTTCGGCTCAATATACTCAGTCTTGACCATGAATTAGATATTTTGTTCGGCTCAATATCTCACTTTCACAGTGTTTGACATTCTTAATTCTCTCACTTTCTCTTTTCAAAGCATTTGGTCCAGACTAAAGAGCCTTAGAGAGAGATGAAGGGATGGAATTTAGCTATCAAAAGTCCAAAAGAATATGCATAGTTTCACATGCAAAAGTCTTTGCAGTAGCTCATATTTTCAATCAGAATTCCTGGCATATACCACCCACCGAAAAAGCCAAGGGGACTGACGAGAAGCATACTGATGGGTACCGTTAGGCACACGGGATCCACTCCGAGTTATTGATCTGAAATTTGAATGACAAAATGGAAGAGTAAATCGAGCACCTACTCATATCGGATTGAACTGATTTCTCATGAGCCCACTCGATTTGTAAAAAAAAAATATTGAACAACTCAAATCATCCATGCAAGATCCGGAGCGGGGCCGCATGCCCGTTGATACCCATCAGTATGGGGGTGGGCCGTACCAATAACAGGGTTGAGATCCCACCCAAGATATATTCTTCTCCTGAATGGAATTGAAATGGACCCATCTAGGATCAACATTGTCCTGAATGGGATTGAAATGGAGTATCATACAATTGATGGCATGGGTATTATGAAATAAATAGAACGACAAAAGGCCCCATGCCATACAGATTCTCTCTTCCTTAATTAAAAGAGAAGGGGATATATATACGGATGCGCAAAAGCTGCGCATACTCATCACGAGTAGGGCTGATATATAGTTGAACCAAACAAATCTAACAGTAGATTGTTAAAACTTGCTTAACAAGTTTTAAAAGTATGAATCACTCAAGCTTGGATTGTTTTATGGGGCGAATTGAGCCGATCTCGAATAGTTTGAATTATTTAACCATAATATTATATCAAACAAGCCAAGTAGTAGTTTGTTTGAGCCTGAATTGAAAATTTAACAAGTTAACGAAAATTACAGGTTGGTTTGTTTATGTGATTAACTGATTTGAAATGAGCGAACGCGAACACAAACTCAAATTCGAGGAGTTTGATTCGTTGCTACAGTCACGAGGGTTTTTTACTCATTGATTCTGTTCCTGATTTTCCTGTAATTCAATCAAACAATGATGTTGTAGGGATTTTATATCCCATAACTATTTTCAATTAAACGATCATGTTTTGAGAGAATGACTTATTTCGTAAAACGAAAAATAAGATATTTAAAAAATAGGAATATTAGTGAAACGGGGTAAGTTTCATGGATTTACGCCAGATTGTGTTGGCATCAATTCATTGACTTGCGGTGGGATTTACTAAATTAAAACAGGACGCTACATTTAAAATGGGCAAAATTTATTTCGTGGAAAATGATATTCTTGCCAAATTTATCGACGAAATCGAGTGATGACTACATTTTTAAATTTAAGCAGGCCCTTTTGCTTCACAGACATGGGGAGCCTGCTATGCCCTCTCTATGCGTTTCGTCTGAGCCCAAAATTGGATCTGGAGCGCTCATGGTGTAGAGCTCAATAAGTACTATATTCAAATTACTCGTATCAAAATTCAAGTAGAACGGACAATGGAAACATCATGGTTAAATGCAATTTATTAAGGAGTACATTTTCAAAATCATATTTGCCTTTGATTTCAATAAGAATAATTAATGTTCTCTAAACATTGTGTTCTTGACATCCGATCGATATGAGTTTTTACAAAGATGTAGATCTACTCATTGATTAATACATTATGAATGAATTAGGATAAAAGACACATCAACGCATGAAATCCTCCTCCTATACAAAAAATCAATATGCAATGATTTCGTAAGCGTTGATTTTATCACTATAAAGTAAGGAGGAGGTAAAGGTTCGTGTTGTGCCATTAAATTGTGTTTTTTTTTATTGTCGAAATGGGCTTCAAGAACTAAACCAACAAAAGCCTATAAAAACACGAATTTCAAGAAATGTTAGATTTCCCACATGCATTAATTAAAAGTCCATTTAGCAAAAATAATTTATCTGAAGTACTTAAGCTATAGACAGATACTATTATTTTTTGGAAACCCACCCAAGAATGAAGAATCTATTGGTTCTTGGACTGCAACTGTAATCCATAACCTAGTGAAGTGTTTTTGTTTTTTCCTTTCTTTTTTCACACTTTGGTGGTCCCTTCAATCTTACAATGGCCAAGAATCTCTATCTAATTCTGGAGGCGGAAATAGTGGAATCCATAAAGTATGAGCTTTAGGAATTTTCTTGGAAAGTCCTGGTGATATGTATTCCCAAAATGACCTGAAAGATGTGAAACAATCATGACAAGATACATAGCATCTAATAACTTCTTTTTATATGCTGCTTTGGGCGTTTTTTCCGGTTTAAAAAAAAAAAAAAACCTTCTTTTTATATACTTATGCTTCAATGAAAACAAAATATCCCAAAAACTGAAAACATAATATCAAAAAATTTACTAAATTCTCATGAGGATATTAAAAGACTAACAAGAACATTGAACATCAACAAAAATTTAAGGATAATTCTACTCACACACTGTACCCTATCAAGTTTCTTAATAATATTTTTTTGTTACAAAAAAAAAAAAAAAAATTCTACTCACACACATCTTAAGCACACCACTTAACTTAAAGTCTTAAACCATTGATTTTCTATTTATGTTAGCTAAATAAAATTTCTTTAAGAATTGTGATCAAGGGGTTAAGGGTGTCAAATCAATTTGCATTTTTGTGCGAACATTTTATTTGACGAGCATTACAGCATGAAAAATTTGCATCAACAATGAGGGATTAACATAAATGGACAAACTGCACCATGCGATTTTCAATTTCGTATAACAGAAGGTGCCTCCGATAAATAAGTGGTGTGATATTTTTTTTCCAAAATGGTAAGCATGTTTTATCGATAATAAGGCAAACAAAACATCCAGAAAGATGGTCATCCTTCCTAAAAGAGATAACAATCAATCAGGAGGTTTAACTTCCCAAGTTTGAATACCATGACCTTGCCCCCCAATACTTGCAAGCTTTGTGCCTCATTCGCCGATCTTCGAACAAAAAGGAATTTGCACCTCTCAAAAAGGGTGTGAATTACAAGGGTCAACAATTGATGTTAGTTTTGTCAATTGTTAGGGTGTGTTCTGGCGCCCGTCAATCTACATTCTGCATTGTTCAAATTTTGTGACTTAGGTGCTTATGAGCGATTTTTTAAATGAATTTTCAAATATTCATTATGAAAAATGATCGTAAGGATGAAAATCAAAAAATTACTTCCTACGTGGAGATTCCATAATTTGGCTCCCAAAGGGCCCCAAATTTTTTTGGATTTCCTCTATATTTTGATACTCTACTCTTCTACAGAAATCTATTCTACATATATTAACCAAATAATTTTTTTCTTCTTTTACTTTTCTTTGTATTTTCGTTCCTATTCTATTTCTTCGTTCCTTCCCACGTGATAAAAATAATCAATCGAGTTGAAAATCGAATTCGGATAGGGATAATAGTCCTTTTTTGCATTTTCAAAAGCTCAAAAATGGAATCGAAAATGTCCACCAAGCATTGGAATAAAAAGTTGAAGTATAAAATTGGGATAATAGTAAAAAATTGGAATAAAAAATTAGAATTGAATTCGGATAGGGGATAATAGTCCATTATAATTTGAAGATCTATTATCTATAATTCACAATCTAAAAATGATAGTAATTACTAGCACCAAGCACTTCTATATTGTATATAGTCCGAAGAGAATGACTTCGGCGTTCCCAGTCATTTTGGGGACACTGTAAATTTTGGCATAATAAAATCATTATGAGTATAACCAAAACTCATTATAAGCATAACAAAATCGTAGCAAGGCATAACTTATATGTTACGCCTTGGTTGATTTTTTGAATATTCATTGGTTATGCCTTTTTTGGGTTCTGTTATGCTTGTAATTGATTTTAGTTATGTTCCTAATAGTAAAGTTATGCCAAAATTACGGTATCCCTAAAATGACCGGCGACAACATAACATCATCCTAGTCTGAAAACATGTTTTTTTTTCCCGTCAAACACGGAAATTCTTGGGTTACCTTTGCCTTCCAAAAAAGCTAGCGAAGTGTTTAGTCAATTTTTTGACCTTGCGACTGATCATGAAGTTGAAACAAATCGCCAAGTTAGTGGACTGGTGGTTGGGTCCCATGCCCCCAGCCAAAAGGCAAATCCCCATCACCAATTAGATAAACAGTACACCCTTCATTTGCATGGAGTGGTAGAGGTTTTTGATATGAATGATTTGGGGGATATAGTACTCATTGTGATGAGAAGATGAACTTTTTAGAGACTTGATCAGTGGGGGTAAGATAAATGGTGGGATCTGGACCATCTCCGGTAATTGTGTGGGATCGTATTATCTCGCATTTGTAGACCCTACAACGATATTCTTTATCAGCAAGAATATATTGTAGTGTGAGAAGTCCATTGACTCTTGGTCAACATCTGAATTTCAATTACCTTCATGCTAATTTGTGTGTTCTAGCCTTCTAGGTTAGGTGTGTTTTCCTATTAGCCACAGACGCCAATATATGACTCTTCTCCATTGGAGAAGAAAGTGTAATCTGGCAGGCCAGAAGTGATTGGAGACATTGACTTTGTTTTGGTCATCCAATTCATCGTCTCATTATCACAAGGTAACAATCTGACCGGCTGGTGCCAACCTCCCCTGAATTTGAAATGCCCTACCAACTGTTATAAGTCTCAAATTACTGCTCCCCTAAATATAAAAAAAAATAAAATTAGTCTTTAGAATTTTGGGTATTAACATGACTGCATGATTTGTTGTTTATTCCTCGAATTGGGTTGTGTTCATTTACTAGGATCCAGCTGGTTAATGTTCTTGGTAGCTATGCTTTCCTCTGTCTTCGCCTTCCTCCGTGTGTTTGTTAAAATGCCTAAGATAAACTGAGGATTTGGATGCATGTACAACATATCACCTCCTTCTCCCAACCCATGAAAGAGACTAATTATTCAGTGCTCTTGGGCATGGCCACATGGTGCTTCAATCCCTCTACAACCAATGCCTTTCGGCAGGGGGAGGACAGGCCTTTGGAGTTTAGGTTGAGGGAGGTCTAAAGCTACTGATTTCTTCGCTATCATCCCGTGAATCATGGGCCGGCACTAGAGTATCGGAACATTAATGTTAGGCTATGCAGATAGTCTTCGGCCTGACATCAATGTGTGGTTGTGGAGCACTGAATAATTTTCCCATCAAAGGAGCCATAATCTCTTCTATTTTCAATGTGTTTTTTCTTTTTGCTAAGTAATTTCAGGGTGTTAGCTAGTCAGTAAGTTAGATTTTACAATCAGGCGCATGCTCAAACTTCAAATCTTCCCTAGAAACCTACAGGGCACAGCCACTAAATCTAATTCAACTTGACCATAATCAGCTGCCAAATTGTTTATATGTGGGTTTTGTCAAGCAATCTATTTACATCATAATACCAGATTATGAAAAGGTGTGCAGGGTTACATTTATATCACTCATGACATGTGTGTATGCATAGAAGTGTATTATATATATGCACTGTTATCTTGTAGCCAGGCACCAGAACATTGTTCTTTTTCTTCTCTTCTACCTAGATATAGATTACAAAACTCAGTCCCACTAAAGGGGCACCGATACAAATAGAGCCCTATAAGTGGAAAGAGAGGTCTGCCACTTAAGAGCACTACCAAAAAGAGAGAGCAAATGACACTAGAAAATCCTGCTCCCCTTTATATCCTCTTATCGTTTCTTATTCTTTCCTCACTGTTGCATAGACCCACTTTTGCCTGCATAAAGGTAAGCACTTGCAGGTTAACTTCTCTTTTCCTTGACATTAATCTATGGTATGTACCTTCTATTGGAGTTTTGTTCCAGTATAATGTGTTTCTTATTTATGGTGTAGTCATATGTGGTGTACTTTGGGGCTCATTCACATGGAAAAGATGTCTCATCTAGTGATTTTGATCAAGTGACAGAATCTCATTATGACTTCTTGGGATCATTCTTGGGAAGGTAGTGAGTTTCATGTTCATTTATGAATAGCTCAGATATCTATTGTGTTGTTTCTGAATCAATGTGAATGTCATTGATATATGCTTGACCTTGCTCCTTGTAGAGATGAGGCCAAAGATGCCATATTTTACTCCTATACGAGACACATCAAAGGTTTTGCTGCAACACTTGAAGATGAAGCAGCAGCCGAGATTGCTAGTAAGCATTTCTTTCAGATTTTAATGTTATTTTCTGTTCAATATGTTAAATTGCTAATCACTGATAATTATCGTGGAAAGCAGAGCATCCCAAGGTAGTCTCAATTTTCCTTAACAAGGGAAGGAAATTACACACAACCAGATCATGGGACTTCTTGGAGCTTGAGACTAATGGTGTGATACATTCCAGCTCCATTTGGAACAAGGCACGATTCGGTGAAGATACAATCATAGGCAACCTTGACACGGGTTGGCTTCTTTTCCTATGCATCTTGATTTGAATTTCATTGCAAGGTCAACTTTCGCATCTATATAAATGATCTATGATGCAAATTAGATCAAAATATATATGTTTTTGTGCACCAATAAGAAATTTTGGCAAATATAATAGGCTATTTTATTTCCTTGTCATCTTGTTTAAATATTTTTGTACAGCAGCTGTGTGGCAGACTACTTCCTTTTTCAAGTTACTGCAAAAGTTGACTTTGATTAGTACGTATGATTTGCTGACTTAATCACATAAAGTAATCAGGTTATGATCAGAAGGAATAAAATAATGTTGTTGGAGACTGGGTTTTGTAACTAAGCTCCAGTTTCAAGTTTTGTTTTCCTCAATCACAGTGAGGTGCTTTCTTTGACCGTCCACTTTCACATCTGACAAAATGTTATTTATTGGATTTTTCTTGGTGATTATACTACGTTGACCATCAGCATGGGTTATCATTTCCACAAGGATGCCTGCACCAGATAAATTTTTAGTTATGCACTTCTTATGATGGTTTTTTTTCTTCTTTTTTATTTGTACAGTAGTATCAGAAGTGCCTAGCTTGTGTATGTAGCTCATTTAGAAATGTGAGACTTCAGTGCAAGCTGAGGAACGGGTCAGTTCATGCTATCAACATTTGAAATGAACACTATTTTTAGCCATTGAGGTTTACGGGAATGAAGTACAAAATTTGCAGAGTAGCTGAACTACGAAATAAATGAGCTCTTTCCTTTCGCTAGTAGAACAAACCAAGATTGCAAAACATGTACTTTGAAAGAAAGAGAGAGGACTTCAAGAAAAACTTTCGTTATGCTCAAGAGATCTCTTGAATTTCTGTGAACTGGATTAATTTATTAAGCTATTGACAAAATGGATTTCTGGTCATACAACTGAGTTTTTATCACACAGAAGGCAAGGTAGATATATGCTCACCAGTATCTTTCGAAACCTCCCAAGGAGGCCCTCGCAAATGAAGGTGTGCAATGCTGTAATATCTTAGAAAGACATTGTGGACACTACTGATTTATGGAGTTCTTTGATTCACACCAGCAAATAGAAGTGTAAGTCATTGAACAACACCACCATGATAAAAAAACAAAACAAAACAAAAATTGATGTCACGTTAGGTTGCCTTAAATTGATGAGTATGAGCATGTATACTGTTGTTTTGGTAAGGGATAAACTAATAAGACTTGTGCTGAAGAAGGTTCATGATGTATTTTGTTTCATTTTCTGTGACCATGATCTTTGAGTTTCTTTCCCCTCACATTCACCATTTGGTAATGAGCCAGGTGTGGCCTGAATCACAGAGCTTTAGCGATGAAGAAATGGGACCAATTCCATCAAAGTGGAAAGGAATCTGTCAGAATAATGTGGATCGTAGCTTTCATTGCAACAGGTCAGATTCCTCTATCTCCCTCTGTTCTTTGCTTCTCGTGCATGGATAAATTTTCCATAATTTCATCAAACATGAACTTTATCCATAAGATTGCTTCTTGCCTAACTAGTGATCTCATGATATTGTCTATTCAATATCTATATTAGTGATCATGATACACAGTGAAAGGTTTCTCCTAATTTGTCTTTGTCTGAAATTATCTTAGTCATAGGCCTTTCAGGTATGTTTTCTCTTCTAGAAAGGAATCAGTTTACTATAAATGCATTTTGATTCATCTAGAAAGAACCATCGATATTGTCCTTGATTCTGTTTAGAGTAATCCAAAATTTGCTGTGTCTTCTCCCTTTAACTTAGTCTTTGTACATGAAATATCTGAGTTGAGTCTCCATATCTTTTGACGTGGAAAATCAGGGTGGTTAAACTATTTTCTAAAGCAAGGGTGCATGTTGGTTACTTTTGAACCATTTCTTTATAATATCCGACAACAGAGGATGTGAAATGGGAAGAAACACTTATTCTTTTTTGTCCAATTGTAATAACACGCTTAGGATGTATGGTTGGTGACCTTAAGACAGTGAGGATTAGTTGGATAAAAAAGCTGTGTTTTGGCTAGTCTACCGGACAGGAATGGAGGCTAGGAGCCTAAAACTGTGACACCTGATTTTTAGGCCAAATTGCATTTAATGAGGCCATTGTTCAATTTTTCTTCTTTTGGAAAGTGAAAACCTCATTGAAAAGAACATACAATTTTTAAAGAAGGCATACCTTCCTACTTAAACTCTCTGTTTTTCAGAGGAAAGTATCTGTTTGAGATGTCCCACATATGGGATCCAGGAACGAAAGAAGTGCGTGCTTTTGGCACCTCATATGAATATACACCTCCATTTGATATACGACCACCAAAATTTCTTCTCACAACATGAAGTGCATAAAGGCTTTTAACGAGTCCTGGTCCCCTTAATGATGCTGCTGGCAAAGGGTGGATTTGCTCCTTTGGCTAAAAGTTGCATACGAGAAGAGACATTTTGCTTTACATTTTTCATTGTCTTTTTGAGTTTACTCATTTATTGGGACCTAATCTAACTAAACTTATGGCCTATCTGATTATCAAATCCATTAGATTACTGGTAAAAGAGCAACTTCCAGATAAATGATTACAGATCAAAAAATAAAAACATAAATGATTACTGGTAAAAAAGCAACTTCCAGATAGATGACTACAGATCAAAAAATAAAAACATAAATGATTACTGGTAAAAAAGCCAGGTTCTGTGTTTAGCATACTCAGAAGTTCTAGATGAAGTGTTTTCGACTTTCACTATGTTCACCAATGTCTTCATCATACATTGTATCTGGGACGACACTGGGGTCAGTTGACCCATCAAGCTGCTGAGTATTAATTGATAGTTTGTCCTAGCAGTGTCAAATATATTACTTGGTCAAATCTTGACCCAACTTTATAAGTGAAAAGAGAGGTGATGAAGTGTTTTCAACTCACTATGTTCACCAATGTCTTCATCGTACATTGTATCTAGGGCGACACTGGGGTCAGTTGACCCATCAAGCTGCTGAATATTAATTGATATTTTGTTCTAGCAGTGTCAAATATATTACTTGGTCAAATCTTGACCCAACTTTATAAGTGAAAAGAGAGGTTTGGCCAACAAAATTCATAGATCAAATTGTAAAAGCATTGATCAATAGTATTGACAACTAGGTTATTTTGCCACAGCAGCATGTAAATCAAATTGTAAAAGTCCACGTAATAGCAATAGATTATGTTTCTATACTTGTGGTTTGATAAGTTTAATTATGTTTGTCATTTGTTATGAATAGATAATTAACTTTTGATTTGTATAAAGGCTTTCTGTTTGTACTTTGTATTGAATGGGCATTGTCGAAGTTTGTGAATGACCCACTTGGCTTTATCCGGGAATAGACTAATTGATCTTGCATTCTTACTCTGCTATATATGCACCGACTGTCTATTCTATAGGAAGCTTATAGGAGCAAGATACTTCAGCAAAGGATATTCAGCAAGTAATGGCAGTCTCAACTCTACATTCAACTCGCCACGCGACACCGACGGCCACGGATCCCACACATTATCCACAGCTGGTGGTAACTCCGTACCGGGGGCAAGTGTATTTGGGTATGGCAATGAAACAGCAAGAGGGGGATCACCAAGAGCTAGAGTAGCTGCTTACAAGGTGTGTGGGCCCCCAGTGGCTGGAAACGAGTGCTTTGATGCAGATATATTGGCTGCCTTTGATTTTGCCATCCACGATGGTGTTGATGTGCTGTCGGTATCACTTGGTGGTGACCCAGTCGCCTTCTTCTTTGACAGTGTGGCCATTGGATCACTTCATGCTGTTAGGCATGGGATAGTGGTTGTTTGCTCAGCGGGGAATTCTGGACCTGCCAATGGCACTGTTGCCAACCTTGCGCCATGGCAGATTACAGTCAGAGCCAGTACTATGGATCGTCAGTTTCCTAGTTATGTTATTCTTGGCAATAAAATGCATCTCAAGGTTAGTGTCTGTTAGATTTCGAAATTTTCAAGTTTATGGGCAATGTAATTAGGTTGAACATTTGGCTGATGGCTTGGAAACCTTTCAAAAGATACAAAAGAAAATATGAAGGTGCAAATGTTTTGCTAGCTGATATGAATAAAAACTTGTCCGCGTCATAAAAGCCTAATAATTGAAATTAAATTCATTGTGGTATACAGAATGATTCACTAATCTGTAAAAAGGAACCGAAAACATTATTATGAACCAAAAATTCTAATGTATGGCCGAATAACTTTAAATCCTTGTCGGCACAATCTTGTTTGGCTGTGTTTCACTGCTTTCTTGATGAGTTGCACTATATTCTCCTGTCTTCCATTAGATCACAAAAAATTTGCTATCCCGCTGGTTTTAGTTTCAGTTTCTTAGGACACGGAAACTTTTTGTCTATCACGATGAAAACGAATGGAAATTTGGTACCTTGATTGGGGATCCTAGGTATGAAGCTGGGGCTAGTGTGGCAACCGATTTGTCAAATGAACTGGATCGTGTGCATTTTCTTATGAAATGCTGGGTTACGTTGTCATTAGATATTTAGATGATTCTATTTGTGTGGTATTGTTGATGATTGTTGTTACATTATGCTCACGTCCATCTTCATATTACTAGAAACATTCAATGTGTGGAAACTGACATCTTTTGTTTCATAAAGGGAGAAAGCCTTTCACCTAAAGCATTGCCGAACAACAAGTTCTTTCCAATTATTAGCGCTGCGGATGCCAAAGCTGCTAATGCATCAGCTGCAGACGCGCAAGGATAAAACATTCAAGCTGTTGGTATTTTGATTCTTTAAACTGTGAATGCTGTAACCATTTTGTCCTCTGTTTAGCATCATTACAAAAGCATATCAAATTTTACGCGTTCCATTCATGCAGAATTTTATGCAAGGGTGGGTCACTGGATCCTAAGAAGGTGAATGGAAAAAGTTTGGTATGCCTTAGAGGGGTTACTGATAGAGTGGACAAGGGTGAGCAAGCTGCCTTGGCTGGTGCCGTTGGGATGGTTCTTGCTAATGATGTGCTTTCTGGGAATGAAATTCTTGCTGATGCTCATGTCCTCCCTGCTTCTCAAATCAATTACACCGATGGTGTTGCTATCTTCAAGTATGTCAATTACTTAAGGTAAGATGACATGGCGATTACGTTACCGTGTGTCCGTGTCAACTAGTGTTATGAGCATATCATTTGGGTGATGTTGAATTACACCTTGGAGTACTTCTATTTCATGGGTACATTAATGCCATTACAAAACTTGCAAGACTGTTATTTTCTTCTTCGGTTTTCAGCTTTCAGTTTTCTTATTCCAGAGAAACATAAGACAACTCGTTCAGTATTAGTTTGCACTTTTCACTGTTTTTGGTTTCAAAGGCACAGAAAAATAAGATGTAAACAAAGAAAGATTTCCGACCCTATACCATTCGATGAACATTGGTAATGATAAAAGTGGCATTTTGACCTCCCATTTGTTTCTTATAATTACTCATGTTCTTAGCAGGCTTCCAATAGCTTAGATATATAACATGTCCAACAACTCAGTTACCCACAAAGCCAGCTCCATTCATGGCTGCTTTTTCATCATTAGGGCCAAACACCATTATCCCAGATATCCTTAAGGTTTTTCTCATCACTGATCCTTCATATCCCATTTCTGAAACACTTCAATTGGCGTGATTTCTCTGAACTGTTGTAAGTATAAATGTTGTTCGTTCAGCCTGATGTCACTGCACTGGGTGTTAGCATCATAGCTGCCTACACTGAAGCACAGGGACCAACAAATGAAGTTTACGATACGCGTCGAGTCCTGTTTAATTCAGTGTCAGGAACTTCGATGTCATGTCCTCATGTTTCTGGCATTGCTGGCCTTCTGAAGACCCTCTATCCTAGTTGGAGTCCTGCAGCAATAAGATCGGCAATCATGACCACCGGTGAGAATAGACTAGACTTGTAACTTTAGTCTATTGGTATTGTCTCGTTTTCTTCATTTTTGTTTGCTGTTTGTGTTTCGTGCTTTCTCAGAGAGTAAAAACCATGGATAGTCCGGAAACAATCAGCTCGATTCTTTGCTCCACAATAGTACTTTGAAACTTCGAAGACATCCGTGGTGTTTTCTGTAACTGGATTGTTGGCAGATATGTTCTCAGACAACTGTTAAAGGAAATTCCGAAAGTTCTCCTAATGCGCTAGTTGGAAACAAAAACAAACAACATACTCTAAAATCAAGGAGGATACAAAAACAGGCCAATTCTTTTTAATTTTTTTTTTCTTTTTGAAGTCAAACAATGTGATGTTTTCTGAGAACAGGGTTGAATCATATTGTCCTTAACTCTTTTCTAATCCTTTTACTTCATCCTACTTTCACAGCACAAACACTGGACAACACTAAGGAGCCATTGACAAATGCATACTACTCACCGGCAACGCCATTCAACTATGGAGCAGGACACGTGCAACCAAACCGCGCCATGGACCCCGGATTAGTTTACGATTTAACCCCAATGACTACCTGAAATTCCTATGCGCACTTGGGTACAATGAAACCCAGATCTCAGTGTTATCTGGAAGTCACTACATGTCCCAAGGCCAATATTAGTCTTGCTAATTTCAACTACCCTTCAATCACAGTGCCTATGCTAAACGGCTCCACCACTGTGACTCGAACCGTTAAGAACGTTGGTTCACTGGGTACTTACAGCGTCAGTATCCAAAACCCGGTTGGTATATCTGTTTCTGTTAGTCCAGAAAGATTGATGTTTCGAAAAGTTGGGGAACAGAAATCATTCAAGGTGAGTATGAAGGTCGAAGAAGGCAATAAACGTAGCGATTATGTATTTGAACATTAGACATGGGCATGAAGTGAGGAGTCCTATTGTTGTCAAGGCAGTCTAAAGACCGCAACATTGTGATAATCATCTTCACGTATCAAATTGACGTTTCATTATTCACCCGATATATTGATGTAAAGTTAGACGATGGAATTGAGACCCAAAACTTAGGGTTTATTTCTCATTACGTTATACTTATACAAATGTAAACATTAATTACACATTAGACCCTTATCTTCTAATCTACTTACATAAGAGATTAAATGTAAAGTATAACTAATTACATATAAACCAATAACTTAACACTCCCCCTCAAGTTGGTGCGAAAATATCAATCAAGCCCAACTTGAACACGATGGGGTAAAAACTCTTGCTACCAAGCCCTTTTGTGAATATGTCGGCCAGTTGATCTTTAGATCTCATAAAAGGCATACATATCAAACCTGCGCTCAGCTTCTCCTTGATGAGGTGTCTGTCAATCTCTATATGCTTCGTTCTGTCATGTTGAACAGGATTATGAGTAATGTTGATGGCAGCTTTATTATCACAGTGGAGTTTCATAGGACCATTATCAGTAAATCCCAAATCACGTAACAAGGTTTGGAGCCACAAGAGTTCACAAACGCCATGAGCCATAGCTCTGTACTCAGCTTCTACACTAGACCTGACGACCACTGATTGCTTCTTACTTCGCCAAGTAACCAAATTTCCCCCAATGAAAGTACAATAGCCAGAAGTAGAGCGTCTATCATCCACAGAACCAGCCCAGTCAGCATCAGTAAATGTCTCCAATAGCAGGTGACCATGTTTAGAGAACAAAATTCCCTTTTCTGGAGCTGATTTGAGGTACCTCAAGATACGATAAACTGCATCCAGATGCGAAGCACAAGGATCATGCATAAACTGACTAACAATGCTCACTGCATAAGTAACATCTAGTAGAGTGTGGGCTAAGTATATCAGTCGACCCATTAGTCGTTGATATCTCTCTTTGTCAGTGCACTCCCCCACATTACCACTAAGATGATGATTCACCTCAATAGGAGAATTTGCTGGTCTACAGCCTAACATACCTGTTTCTTCTAAAAGATCAAGTATATACTTCCGTTGGGAGATAAAAATACCTCCATCAGACCTTGCTACTTCCATGCCAAGAAAGTATCTTAGTGATCCCAAATCCTTAATCTCGAATTCTTGAGCCAGACTAGATTTGAGATTAAGAATTTCATTCACATCATTGCCTGTCATTATTATATCATCAACATACACAATAAGGATAACAACCTTACCAATGCCTCCCTTGATGAACATAGTATGATCTGCATGACTCTGTTTGTATTCAAATCCTAACATAGCCTTGGAAAATCTGTCAAACCATACTCTAGGTGATTGCTTCAGCTCATATAGAGCCTTCTTCAATCTACACACCTTCCTTTCAGCCTCAGAGGAAGAGAAACCTAGTAGTACATCCATATACACCTCCTCTTCTAACTCACCATGGAGGAATGCATTTTTCACATCAAACTGGTGAAGGGGCCAATTCAAATTGGCAGCACAAGAAAGCAGAGCTCGCACAGTATTTATCTTTGCTACTGGTGCAAATGTCTCCTCATGGTCAATACCATAGGTTTGAGTAGGGGTGGCAAATTGAACCCAGACCCATTAACAAACCCAGACCCATCAATTAGAAAATAGACCCAACCCAACCCATTTATTAGTTGGGTAAGAATGGGTTCAAACCCAGCTAACCTATTATTAGTTGGGTCATAATTGGGCATTAATTGGGTCAACTTAAATGACCCAATGGGCAATGAAAGTAACCCACCAAATTTCATCTCTTAATTGGTCTCTTTTGCAATTGGGAGATGGAAGAGTATAGCCCCCCTTCTCTCTCTCCCTCCTCCCCGCCCCACCCCCCCTCTCTCTCTCTCTCTCTCTCTCTGTCCTTCCCCCCCCCCCCCCCCCCAGCCCCCCCTTCTCTCTCTCTCTCTCTCTCCCCTCCCCCCCCCCCCCCCCCCCGCCTCTCTCTCTCTCTCTCTGTCTCTCTCTCTCTCCCTCCCCCCAACCCCAAACCCCAGGAACATGGCCTTCTCTCTCTTTTATTCAATTATTTTGTGCTAAATCACACGCGTCCAAAAATATTTTGAATTGTCCGAATTAAAAATTAATTGTGACCGGTAACAATTATTTTGACCAGTCAAAATTGAAAACACATCTCATCCATTAATTGCACGAATGGACCCGTGAAATTGTGCTCCGCCGTGAATAAATTTCTCTCATGGTAGTCCCGCAAAGGGTTTGGATTAAAAAATTGACTTATTTTTTTGTCCTTATTCAAATTTTTTTTGCATTTTTTTTGTTTTGTATCATATTTTTGTGACTTATTAATTTGTTTTGATAAGAGGAATCAGAAAAGTAAAAAAATTTGATCGAAATTTATAATTTTTTGAATAAAGACAAAAAAAATCAATAAGACAAAAAAAATTACTTATTCTCGTCTTTTTGAAAAAATTTATGAGTTTCGATCATAATTTTTTTTACTTTTCTAATTTTTCGATCATAATTTTTAGTATATATGTAATTGGGTTAATGGGCGGGTCGGGTTTGCTTTAAAATAAATGGGTCGGGTTGGGTATGGGTAATTAGACTCATAGTTAATGGGTCTAAATGGGTCAATGACCCATTAAAGACCCAACCCACTAACAACTTACCCAATTTGACCCAAACCCGCCCGTTTGCCACCCCTAGGTTTGAGTAAAACCCTTGGCAACAAGTCTTGCCTTGTATCTCTCAACTATACCATTAGCATTTTGCTTAACAGTGAAAACTCATTTGCATCCTACTGATTTCTTTCCTCCTGGAAGTGATACTAGCTTCCAAATGCCATTCTTTTTCAAAACTGTCATCTCTTCTACCATAGCTCCTTTCCACTTAGGTATTATAAATACATCTTGCCAATTCTGTGGAATACATATAGAAGAAAGAGACGAAACAAAGGCATGGTACGAAGGAGATAAACGATCATACGAGACAAATTGAGAGATAGGATGTTGAGTACATGATCTAACACCTTTTCGAAGAGCAATAGGGAGATTATCAGACTCAATAAAGGGGGGTTCAATAGGAGAAAATTCATTACCAGATAAGTCAGTTGAGGAATCCAGAAATGGAGCAGGGGATTGTAATTAACAAGGTGGTATTACACATGAAGACTTTCCTTTCTTCTGTCTAATGTAGGTCTTTAAGTTAGACCCTTTCAGTCGTTGTGATAGTTCCTCAATATTGTCACTAATGTCATGAGTTGCTCTTTCAGCAGATATTGATTCCTCTCTAAATTGTTTCATCTCCCCCTCACCATAGTTATAAAAAGAGGTCTCTTCCTCCCTCATCTCTTCCTGTCGATACTCTCCCTGAAAAGATGGAGTGGAGGGAGAGTAAAAGAACACTGTTTTCCAAAAAGTAACATCCATAGAAACATAAAACTTTCTAGAGTGAGGATCATAACATTTATAGCCCTTCTGGGTAGGAGAGTACCCAATAAAGACACACTTATAGGCTTTCGGACGTAACTTGCCCCCAAAGGGATGAGGGGCATGAACAAAACACACACAACCAAACACCCGCGGTGGGAGGGTGATGACGCGAGAACTGTGAGGAAGACACTCAATAGGAATGTGGAACTGGAGAACACTAGATGGCATACGATTGATAAGATAAGTAGCAGTCAAAATCGCCTCTCCCCAAAAAAAATTGGAAACATTCATGGTGAATAAAAGAGAGCGAGCTACCTCAGCAAGATGACGATTCTTGCGTTCAGTAACTCCATTTTGTTGTGGAGTGTCAACACAAGTCGTCTGATAAAGAATGCTATTTTCGTCTAGGAATGCCCTAAAATTCCTATCTATATACTCAGTCTCATTGTTACTATGGAGAATTTTAATATTCGTATCAAATTGAATGCGCACCATGGCATAAAATGATTTAAAACAAGAAAAAACGTCACTTTTTGACTTAAGTAAATACACCCAAGTGACACGAGAATAATAGTCAATAAAAATGACAAACCACCGAAAATCTTTAAGAGATGTAACAGGGGAAGGATCCTAAACATCAGAATGGATAAGTGTAAAAGGAGACGCACTCCATTTATTAATAGGTGCATAAGATGAATGTTTATATTTTCCAAGCTTACAGGCTTTACAAAAAAACTGACTCCTAGGACAATGCTTTATTAAATTAGAAAAAAATTTCTCTAAAATTTCAAAAGAGGGATGACCCAATCTACGGTGCCACTGATGTAACATAGTAAGAGCTGGATCCATATTTGCTTGCAGAGCAAGACCACATGACATGGGTGGACGAGGTTCAGATTCCAAAAAATAATGCCTACCATGTGATTTACCACTGCAAATCATCTTCCCAGTATCCAGTTCCTGAAAGACACAATAAGTAAGAAAAAAGGTCACGGAACAATTTGCAGAACGAGTAAAGCTACTAACAGACATAAGATTAGTGGCAAAGTTGGAAATATGTAAAACTGAAGATAGAGAAATAGAGGGAGAATAGCGAACGAAACCCTTCCCTGAAATAGCAGAGAATGACCCATCTGCTATTCGGACCTTATCTTTACCAAAACAAGTAGAGTAAGAATCAAACACAGAGGAACACCCAGTCATATGATCTGAGGCACCAGAATCTATAATCCAAGGAATAGCAGAAGATGCGGTAAATGCATTAATCAGAATACCTGTGTGAGCAAAATAAGATGAAGTAGGAGCTGCTGTGGAAGAGGAAGCTATAGTAGATGGAGAATCAGCCCGAGCCATAAGGCGCCTAAGAGTTTGTATCTCCCTTTGAGAGAAACCACCAACATTATCAGATGATGCCTGAATCCTAGAACTAAATCCAGAATCA
Organism: Rhododendron vialii; assembly: GCF_030253575.1. Taxonomy (NCBI): domain Eukaryota; kingdom Viridiplantae; phylum Streptophyta; class Magnoliopsida; order Ericales; family Ericaceae; genus Rhododendron; species Rhododendron vialii. Next base: position 35,969,152 of record NC_080562.1, read on the forward strand.
GGCAATGTGCCAACTGTAGACTTTGAAACATGGGTCTGGGCCCGAGAACGCACCGGACCACGACCATAGCCACCGCGTCCACCCCTGCCCCCACGAGAGGGCTTGCCATGTAGCTTCCAACAAAAATCCCTGGTATGACCAGTGTTGTGACAATAATCACACTGAAGTGACGCACGATCAGGAGGCCCGCTGCTAGTACCAGATTGTGACTTGCCACCCTGGAGAATAGGCACGCTATCAAAACCAAAATAACCCTGAGGAGTAACAATCAGGGCAGAACGATCAGAGATAGGAGGGTGCAACATAGCACCCCTTCTACTCGCCTTCTGCTGAACAATAGAATAGGCATCTCCTAATGATGAAAACGGAACACGACCCAACACATGCACTCTAATCGGATCAAGCTCCAGATTAAGACCAGCAAGAAAGTCATAAGCACGCTCTTTCTCCATCATTTTTAGCCAATTAGTAGAATCCACAACACAAACAGCCTAAAAGCCCTGATAATAATCAAATTCCCCCCAAACTCCACTAAAGTCAGCAAAATACACAACAACAGAACGATGATTTTGCTCCAATATACGGAGTCTCTTCCTCAACTCAAAACATTGTGCATCATTACCCTGCTGAGAATAGGTCTAGGCTGCAATAGTCCAAATCTGATGTGGAGTATCAAGCAGCAGGAAAATATGGCGAATATCAGTTCTCATAGAGTTCAATAACCAGGTCATGACTAACGATTTCCGAGATTTAAACTTCTTAAGTTCGATCGCCTCAACAGGTGGAGTAACAAAGTTCTCAATGAATTTAGACATCCCTTTGGCCTCAATAGCCAAAGTAAAAGTACGAGACCAAATCAAATAGTTGGTACCATCCAATTTAATATAGTAAATATCCAGAGAAAAATTATCTAGAGTCCCTACACGACTCAACTCGTCATTCGTATTAGCGGAAGCCTTTTGTTTATCCTCTGACATGTTAACACACCTAGATTATGACAAACGATTTTTTAAAAAAAAACTTGATTATTTTGGATCCAAACTCAAAGGAGTGTAAATAACTCTTACCCAAGCCAAATAAAGACACCAACTCAGATCCAACTAAAAAAAAACACAAAGAAACCTGAACTGGAGGCAACCGAGTGTTGTACAACGTCAGGAAAAGGTAAGAATCGACTGGGGTACTGTCGGAAAAGTCTGGAGTGGCGTCGTACGTCGTTGGAAGTGGTTGTATGGCCGGAAATGGATGTGCAGCATCGGAACTGGTCGGGATTGACTGGGATGATGGCAAAACTGGTCGAAAAGTCCAGCAGGAGCAAGGACGACTCCGGGTAATGATTGGCGAGTCTTGGGCAAGGCCAGACGACGTTGGAAATAGCCGGCGAATCTCCGACGAGTATGGGTGACGTCGAAAAAATGATCAAAACTCAAGATCTGAGTTCGTCGGAAGTCACAAATCAACTAGGTCCTCAAATCTAATCGTCAAGACTGTTCGTTGATTGCCGACAATGGAACAGGTCTGTTCGTTAATTGCCGACAAGACTCAACAAGGTGAGCCAGTCAGTCGTTGTTGGTCACTAGATCGTGTGCTCTGACGATCACAATGAAACAAAGTACAACCATGACACAAACAAAGGGGAAAAGCATCTGAAAGCCTAGCTTTGATACCATGTTAAAGTTAGACGATGGAATTGAGACCCAAAACTTAGGGTTTATTTCTCATTACGTTATACTTATACAAATGTAAACATTAATTACACATTAGACCCTTATCTCCTAATCTACTTACATAAGAGATTAAATGTAAAGTACAACTTATTACATATAAACCAATAACTTAACAATTGACTTTACCCAATGAATAGGTTTTTTTTAATTTCTTTTTGTTTCTTTGATTTGGGAATAGTATTTTGTTCTGGGTCAAGAATAATGGCTATCCAGGAATGGGAGTGGCTGTAGTCATAAGCTGAGGAAGAAGAAACAAATAGGTATATGCTTCGTGTTACTCGATCGGCAATTCTTCGATGAGGCAGGATCCTCTGTGCAGAAAACCCTTGTGCCTTTGTGCCGAGGGGTTTTTCGGCCTTTGGATTTAAAACAAACGTAAAAAGAAATCACACAATCCAGTGGCCGGAAAACCCCTCGGCATAGAGGCACAGGGATTTTTGGGACAAATCAGAAGATCGGACCCTTCTTCGATCTGTTGACAATCATCTAATAAAATCCTCATTTTAGGTTTTAGTTCCAATCTTAATTGTCAGTTATCACTGCTCCTACATGCAATGTACAGAAAGGGATTTTTTTTTACTCCTACTATTATAAGTGAAGATCAAATTACAACTCTCTGCAAAAACTTAACCCAAACAAAAAAAAGATTTCCATGTGACATGGAAAAGAAGAGTACTTCTCTTGTCAGGCAGTCAAATGGAACATTGTTCCAATTTTAGTACCAATCCTTTTTGAAATTCCACATAAGGATGTGCAAAGGGTTGATCACCATCTTCAGTTCTCCATCTACAAATTAATATAGGCAATGGGTACATATAATAGCACAAAACATTCGAAAATTCGAAACAGTTATTTTTATGGTCATAATTTTAAAAAATAGCAGTGTTAAGGTTGCAGATCGCCTGGAACATTCGAACACGTCTTTCGGGATCTCTGTCCTAATTTCTGTGTTTGAAGATTTAGGTTTTGTGTGTGCTTGAGAATAAGAGATTCACCTGAATTTTTGGACAAGGTGGTGGAGGAAGAATGCAACCTCTACCCTAGCAAGTTCAGACCCTGGGCAACATCTTGACCCTCCACCAAAGGGAGTAAATTTTTTGCATGTCTGATCATGGGTCTGCATGTTATGAGCATGATTAGTAAAAGTACGAATATATACGCGCATATTTTTTGGATAACTCAAGAGTCCGGGCCAGCTTGCGCTCTACGCTTGCTTCTCGGTAGACCCAAATCGTTCTATTTGATGTTAATCTGATTATGTGTAGTAGGAAATTTTGAGATGGGGTAGAATTATAAATTACACAATTAAAGGACCGATCATGCTTGAATAATCATTCACAAAATTGCACCAAGAAGATGGTTACAATAACTACGGGGCCATGGTAGGACAGTCCTATTAATATCTCTTTCGAAGAAAGTGGTAAAATCAAATCAATAACTTGTTACCCTACAAATAACAAAATTTAAAAAAATAAAATTAAAATTATTACCTCCCATCTCCAAGGATGAAACTGGAGAGCATCTGAATGGAGAGATGGGTCTAAGTGAACTGCACTCAGAACTGGTAGGACCTTCCAACCACAGGGAATTAAGTAATCTGCACCAAACAAGGAATAAAACTACTTAAGGGCCGGAGAGAGCTTTTTCACTATATATATATATATATATTATCAACGAAAATTATTTTTTGGTCAATTGATAGGAGGGGATAGGAGAAAGGGGAGCTGCGATTCGCAGCGGTAAGGCAACTGAGACATTTTACCTAGTAAGAGAGTGCCATAACCATTAGGCCAACCTTTTGGTCTCAACGAAATGTAATTTAGAAACAACCAATTTTGATACATACCAAAATTCATCTAAAAAAATGTATGTGCCGGCGGCATTTATTTTTTTATTGACGTACGACCAAAAGGCAACATCATTTTGTTTGATAATTAAAGGCATAAATAGGTCTGCGTAGTATTATCGATAGTATGTGTAATTAAGTGCACAGACTAGAAAAAGCACACGCTTGCATGATATTCCAGGCCAGCTAGTCGCACCTCGAATTCATTTCTACAATTCCTTTCACAATTCTTTTCACGCTTACATGTGAGATGGGTGGCCCCGAGAGTTACTGGCAAGAAAAATCGAACTTAAAACCTTGAGAATGAGCAAATAATTAAGTCTTCAGTCAAAACCACCGTGCCAATCCCTTGGGTTAAGCATATCCCAAGTTGTTAATTTAATTGCTTGATATGTAATTTGCTTGATAATTAAAGGTGGATTTATATACCTCTAAATTTGATGTCTTTGAGAGCCTTTCGGTGCACAAATTTTACGACATTCCCATATCTCAGAGCTTCTGTAATTACCTAGATTAAAAAAAACAAAAAACAAACATAATCATTGTAAATATGCATGCACAAAAAGAATATCAAAAGGAAGGAAAATGTTGTTCTAAACTATTTTTATATATTTAGATAAATGTGGACTTACATTTTGAGTGAAATCCATTTTCTTGTAATCTTCCCAGTTCAGAAGCATATCTTCCCCCTTCATGCTCCTTATAGTCCGATGCTCTAGCTGTATTACCAAATAAAAAGAGAAAAAGAACAAAATTGAAGGTATTCAGAATTTCCAATATGCTTAAAGAGTAATGTTATGGTAATAGTAACATTTTAAAACAATAAAAAATAATATATAAAAATATATTTCGGGAGGTTTGAAAATGCACGAATTTTAATAGGAAATGCTTAAACTAGGACGGAGGAAGTACTATATTAGAATACTATCTGATGGATACATACTTTGGAAATGGAGCCAAGATTTTGGTTTGACAGGGGCAGCCACGGTGACATAGTTGCATTCGACAAAATGTACTGGTATATGAAACATCATTTTGTGTTCTAGTAGTATAAGACAAAATACGGATATGATTTAATTACAACCCTAAACATGTGAAGTTATCTTATTTCTTATGTGGGTATTTGATATAGTCATGTAATTATTTCTCGTGAATGAGAAATATTAAAAAATATCATAAGGTGAAGTAAAATTGCTTGAATTCAGATTAAATCAAACCATAATTACATTATAAGTTTTAATTAGAAAAGTGAATTGTCACTAGTATGCCAGTTATATCAGAATTCCTAAGGTATAAGCTACCAATATAAAAAAATATAATGTTAGATAGATGCGGCCTCCACCCCTGCCATTATAGTTCCGCCATTGCGTTACTTTTTATAGCAATGACCCCGTGATCCTATACCTTCCACCTTACAAATACACGCGATTAGTCAATATTTTGGTTATGTAATACATTTAAATATGATCATTAGAGCATTATTGATATATTTACTTATAGTCACGCATATAAGTATTTTTATAAAAATAATGTATATATTATTATATATATATATATGTGTGTGTGTGTGTGTGTGTGTGTGTGTGTGTGTCCCATTGAGAAAAAGGTGACCTTAAGGTGGGCAAGGCAGCAGGTAATTGACCAAGGAAATGAACCAGCATGGCCATCAAGACAGAAGTGGTTTCATAGCCTCCCAAAAGGGAATCCAAAACATAGCTAACTTTTTCATCTTCAGATAAGGATTCAACACCCAGAAGTATCTCAAGGAAGTCATGACCATTAGTACCAGTCCTTGTACTCCTTTTTGTTAGGGTACTTTCCACCACCGTGATCACTACTTCTTCTTCTTGATCTTCTTCTTTCTTCTATGATTGCCTTGACAGTGGAAGATATTCTTCTTCTAGCCTGTAAAGATGACGAGGAAAAAAAAGTTGATCACATGCATGCGCGCTTCCTTTTTTCCTTTTGGAATATTAATTAGAATGAGAAATGGGGTTCAGTTAACAAATGTCAGAATGACATTGGTTAACCAATACTAAAAATGTTAAACCCTAAGCAGTTTGACCAAGCTGGTGGAAAGCAACTACAGGTCTATCTTTCTCACCAAAAAGGTCTCAAGTTTGAATTCAACGAAAGTCAAATATTTCAAATTTGGGGCCACTGAAGATTTTTCCGGTCTTCTATAGTATAACGATCGATGCAGTAGATGGAAAAAGTAATATGGTGCCAATGGATAATATATAGCAGTACTACAGGGAGGTGTAGACCAAAATTGATTTCAATATAATAGTTCGAAAAGACCTACTACATTTCTTGGACATCACAGAATGTACGATACCCTCGACAAAGTTCAATCAAAAATTGAATTCATAGAAACGTTTTTTTTTTTTGAATGGCAAAGAAATTTAATTAATCTTTGAATAAGAATTACAAAGACTAAAGAGAATTTCATAGAAATGTTCACCCAACCATTTGAAACTAGACTAGACTCAATTTGATTTGGTTAGTATGCAAGGACCACACATATGACATACGAGTGGGATAATGTACATGTACGAGCCCCACACACTAATATAATAAACATTTGTCTCTAATATATGTGCATTTTGTTTCAAAAAACAAGTGGAAGTAAAAATACCTTTCTGGCCTCCGCACAGAATGTTAGGAATGCCTTGTATTCTTAGTCGCACATTGGTTAATTATGTTGTTCCTATTTTTGTAGCCTATTATAAATAGGGCTTTTGGGGAACTTCTAAAGTATCTTTTGAGCTTTCATATTGTGGCCTTTTTAGAGTTACGGATTATAGCTGGCTCTTTGTATCTTTTCTTCACGTTAGTTAGTGAATCTTCTCTCTCCTCGTCCGTGGACGTACCCATCTTGAGAAACCACGTATATCTTGTGTCTTTGTGATTTCTTGTTTAGTTTTCAATTTCTCTATCTTAACTTGCGTTCATAACGTTCGTTACAACAAACTGTTAGCAAGGCCAAGTTGCAAAAACTAAGGTTTCGTTTCCAATTGTGGCTATAGCGGCTAAATTCGAGATTGTGAAGTTTGATGGGCAGAGCAGCAGTTTCAGTCTTTGGAGAGTAAAAATGAAGGCGTTGTTAACCCAACAAGGATTGCACAAGATTTTGTTAGGCAAGACTAGTTCTGGAATCAAAGTGGAAGATTGGGATGCTACGGATGCCAAAACTCTGAGTTCTATTCAGTTGAGTCTGGCAGATGACGTTCTTCGCGAGGTGGAAGAAGAAACTTCAGCAGCAGGAATTTGGCTAAAGTTAGAAGGCATATATATGACGAAGTCGCTCACCAACAGGTTATATCTCAAACAACGTCTTTATACGTTTCGTATGCGAGAAGGTATACCTGTTAAAGATCATTTAGACGAGTTCAACCGTATTATTATGGATCTGAAAAATATTGATAGTAAAATTGAGGATGAGGACCAAGCCCTAATTTTGCTATGTTCTTTACCACTTTCGTATGAGCACTTTGTTACAACCCTATTGTATGGCAAAGACACGATATCTATGGAGGATGTTAAGGTTAGCTTATATTCGAAAGAATTGAGGAAAAAAGTGTCAGGTGAGGGTGATGCACATGCGGAGGGTTTGTTTGTTAGGGGAAGAACAACAGGAAGGGAGAAGTCGAGTAATAGGGGAAGATCCAGGTCATCAGGTAAGAAAAAGGAAAAGTGTAATTATTGCAAGAAACCCGCGCACTGAAAAAGTGACTATTTAAAACTCAAAGAGAAGGAAAAAGAAGACTAGAAAGGGGGTAAAGTAATTGTTGAAATTGCTGAAAGTTCAGATGAGTCAGATAATGTGTTATCAGTTACAGAGGGCGATTCTCGCTCTAATACCGAGTGGGTTCTAGATTCTGGATGTTCATACCATAAGTGTCCGCATAGATAGTGGTTTTCTACTTATGAGGCGGTCAATAGTGGTACAGTTTGAGGGCAACAACATGGCCTGTAAGACTGTTGGTTCAGGAACGATTCAGCTTAGAATGCATGACGGTATCGTTAGGACTTTATCTAAGGTTCGACATGTTTCGGATTTGAAGAAAAATCTTATATCCCTGGGTGCTCTTGATTCTGATGGTTGCAAATTCCTCGGTGCAGGTGAAGTTTTGAAAGTCTCAAGGGGTGCATTAGTGCTGATGAAGGGTCAGAAGCGTGGTAACCTCTACACACTCCAGGGCAGTACAGTTTTAGATGCTGCAGCAACGGTTGCTTCATCCAAGATTTCAGATTCAGATTTGACTCGTTTGTGGCATATGCGCCTTGGGTATATGAGAGAGAGTGGGATGACAGCCTGCTTGCTATGTGGCCAAAAAATTGAGAAGGTAGATTTCTGTGAGTATTGTGTCTACGGCAAGCAGTGCAGGGTAAAATTCAGTACAGCTGTTCATCGCACCAAAGACACGGTGGATTATTTTCACTCGGATCTTTGGGGTCCTACAAAGGTAACTTCTAAAGGTTGTTTTTGATATTTTATGAGTATTATCGATGATTTCTCTCGTAAAGTTTGGGTGTATATGTTGAAACATAAGAGTGACGCCTTTAAGACATTCAAACAGTTTAAAACTTTGATTGAGAATCAGACTGGTAAGAAAATAAAACGTTTGAGAACTGACAATGGTATGGAGTTTTGTCTTAGCGAGTTTGATAGGTTCTGCAGTGATGAGGGCATTGTGAGGCAACACACAGTGAGAAAAACCCCTCAACAGAATGGTTTGGCTAAACGAATGAACATGACTCTTTTAGAGAAGACACGTTGTATGTTGTCCAATTCCGGATTGGGCAAAGAATTTTGGGTTGAAACCGTTTCCACAGCATGCTATTTGGTGAATAGGTCTCCGTCGACTGCTATTGAGTGTAAGACTCCGTTTGAGGTATGGTTAGGTCATCCAGCTGATTATTTTGTGTTGCATGTTTTTGGGTGTCCAGCTTACGCTCATGTGAATGAGAGTAAATTGGAGCCACGGACCAAGCAGTGTATTTTTTTGGGTTATGCAGCAGGTGTCAAAGGGTACAAGCTATGGTACTCTGATGATTTGAAGTTTTTGATCAGTAGGGATGCGACTTTTAATTAAAATTATCTAATTAAGGGGTCTAAGCAAGTTGATGATACAGTTCAGGAACAGAGTGTTCCAAAGCAGGCGGAGTTTTTGAGTGAATCTTCTGACTCAGGGAAAAAGCACATTGAGAAGCCAATTGAAGAGGAGTTCAAAAGTTCAGACACAAAGGTTGATCCGTTAGTTGAGCAACCACACACTATTGCTAAAGATAGGCCAAGGAGGGAGATTCGGCCTCCTGAAAGGTATTCGGCTTATTCTGAGATGGTGGCCTATGCTTTATCAGTTGCTGAAACAATTGAGTATGAGGAGCCTTCAAGCTATACAGAAGCTGTTTTGAGTGTTGAGTCTACAGAGTGGTTTGTTGCTATGAATGAAGAGATTGAGTCTCTTCAGAAGAATCAGACATGGGAGTTAGTAGAACCGCTGAAAGGGAATAGGATTGTTGGATGCAAGTGGGTCTTCAAGCGCAAACCAGGTATTCTAGGGGTAGAAGACGCTCGGTTTAAAGCTCGGTTAGTGGCGAAAGGATACAGCCAGAAGGAAGGTGTTGACTACAATGAGGTATTTTCACCAGTTGTAAAACATAGTTCCATTCGCACTTTACTTGTTATTGTTGCATGTTATAATATTGAGTTAGAGCAACTTGATGTCAAAATTGCGTTTTTGCATGGCGAGTTTGAAAAACAGATTTATATGCGTCAACCTGAGGGATTTGTAATTTCTGGTAAGGAGGATCACGTTTGTTTACTTCGTAAGTCTTTGTATGGCCTCAAACAATCCCCTAGACAGTGGTATAAACGGTTTGATACATTTATGATAAGTCAGTCATATTCAAAAAGTGAGTATGACAGTTGTGTGTATTTTCGAAAACTTCCAAATGGTTCATTTGTTTATCTACTGTTGTATGTTGATGATATGCTTATTGCTGCCAAGAGTGTATCAGAAATCAACAGGTTGAAACAATAGTTAGGTGGTGAATTTGAGATGAAAGATTTGGGTGCAGCAAAACGTATTTTGGGTATGGAGATTTGCAGAGATCGAGTAGCTGACAAACTATTTTTGAATCAGAAATCTTATGTTCTTAAAGTGCTTGAGCGCTTTGCCATGCAGAACTCGAAGCCAGTCAGTACCCCTTTGGCAGCACACTTTCGACTTTCAGCTGAGTTGTCACCACAGTCGGAGGATGAGGAGAAGTATATGTCTCAGGTTTCATATTCGTGCGCAGTTGGGAGCCTTATGTATGCCATGGTATGTATTCGTCCTGATATTTCACATGCAGTTAGTGTCATTAGTCGTTATATGGGACGTCCAGGAAAGGCACATTGGGAGGCTGTGAAATGAATACTACAATATTTGTGCGAAACTGCAGGTGTTGGTCTATTGTTTGGGGTTGCCAATTCTGATAATCATGCTGTTGGTTATGTTGATTCGGATTTTGCCGGTGACCATAATAAGAGAAGGTCTCTGACAGGTTATGTCTTTACTCTGTCCGGAAGTGCCATTAGTTGGAAAGCTACTTTACAGGCTACAGTTGCGTTGTCTACAATAGAAGCGGAATATATGGCCATTGCTGAAGCTGTGAAGGAGACATTGTGGATGAGAGGTTTGCTTTGTGAGCTTGGTCTTGCACATGGTGTGAGTTCAATATTTTGTGATTCGCAGAGTGCTATACATTTGACTAAAAATCTGATGTATCATGAGAGGACCAAACATATCGATGTCAGGTATCACTTCGTTCGGGATATCATCTTACAGAAGCAAGTTGAGGTGAAGAAAGTGGCTACGGCAGATAACCCAGCAGATATGTTGACTAAACCGCTTCCAGTTGCCAAGTTCAAGCATTGCTTGGGCTTACTTGGTATTTGTAGTTGATCAGCCCTCCGGGGCATTTAGCGAGTGAGAGATTAAAAGGGGAGATCTATATTTGGTGATTTGGTTCAGTGGAATTCAAGTCAAGGTGGAGAATTGTTAGGAATGGCCTTGCATTTTTAGTCTCACATTGGTTAATTATGTTGTTCCTGTTTTTGTAGCCGATTATAAATAGGGCTTTTGGGCTTTCATATTGTGGCCTTTCTAGAGTTACGGATTATATTCGGCTCTTTTTATCTCTTTTTCACGTTGGTTAGTGAATCCTTTCTCTTCTCGCCCGTGGACGTACCTATTTTGGAAAACCATATATATCTTGTGTCTTTGTGATTTCTTGTTTAGTTTTCAATTTCTCTATCTTAACTTGCGTTCATAGCGTTCGTTACAACACAGAACATGACTTGTTGCCTTCCCTTCCACGAATCCAAAGTCCGAACGGCGATTCTTCTATATCCCCGAGAAACTCAGGCTTAGATTTGATAGTGGCGACAAGCGAAAAAGCGACATTCCGAAGCCTCCTGTGGGTGTCACCCACTGCCACAAGCATTGAAACCTCCCCAAGAATCCCATGGATGGGCTTCGGATAGCTGCACTGGAACTGCTTGTCTTCGTTTTGCAGTATGAAGTAGTTCAGCTCTTGGTCACAGGACACCACCGTTGGGGAGAAGAACAGATGGGTCTTGAACACTTTCCCATACCTGAAAATATATGTACATATGCATATCAAAACCTTGCCCGCCGCATTTACTTGAGCGATCACGCAAAGTAGATGCTGAATACGTTTCCAACATCTACTTTGCAGATCAGACGGCTCATGCCTGCTGTACGTATATATCATTTCACGTATACAGATATATAACAGTACGCAAGTGGAGTGGTGACCAGGCACTTAGACTTTTGTTCAACCTTCACTAACTAAACTACTAACAATTAACGCTACTAACAACAAACACTTCTCGTCAATTCACAAAACCGAAAAAAGACATAAAATAGTAGAGTATATGTCTTTACACAAATACATGTCTACATATATACCATGTCGCTTACCTAGAACAATGGTCATGAAGAAATGCTCCAATAGAGTTGGAAGGGTGAGGCTTGAGAAAGGATAGGGTTTCGCCAAGTAGAGGCCACCCAAATTTAGGTAGAGGACCAAGGTTGAAGAACAAGGCAGAAAATGGTTTAAAATGAGACCCAAAATAAACCCAACAAAACCAATCGATGGGACTAACCAAAAACATCCGGCCATGGACGTTAGGCTTTGTTTGTATACTCTCTGGGCTGATTTTTGTATGGGGTTGTGGAAGTAAAGGAAATGAAGGGGAGTGGAGCTTTTTTTTAATAGGGTACCAAATAGTTCGAGAGACTTCAAAGCATATGTATAGAGCTTGGTGTGAGGAGCTTATGTAATGTTCTTTTAGTATTAATAATAATTAATAGGCTCAATCCATGGGGCAAGGGTCCAGATCAGTTGGTCGATCTTTAACTAGTTCAGTTTAGTTTGGAGCATTTGTGGGTTTTTTTTTAGCAACATAATAATGATCGGAACCGTTTTATTTTTTAAAACTTGTTGAGAACATTGACAACGCTAAAAGTCACGTTGATCGGATATTATTTGATATGATATCGAAATGCATTTATCTTCGGATATTTGTGTCAAAAGGATTTTAGTCAAGTGTTGCATACTTTTGTTTCCAAACTTAATGCATTTTAAAATCATATCAAACGATCAATGTGATTTTTTGCGTTGTCAATGTTCTCTATGAGTTTTAAAAAAGTGAACGATTTCAATCATTATTGTGGGTCTGAAAAGAACCCACAAATAATCCAAAGTGGACTAAATTGGTTGGAGACTAAACTGGTCTGGACCCTACCCCCATTCTATGGATAACCTACGGGGCTGTTACTAAGCTAAGAAACACATAGGCTCTAATACACTTTTTATACTTTTCAATACACTTTTTATACTTTTCAAAACACTTTCACATGTTGTAATACAAATTTTAAACCTTAATAACCACCCGCTAGGCTATTTTAAACATTTTTCTTAATAAAATAGAATGAGTGATTATTTAGTTCTTCCAAAGTACTACAATGTGATCTTTAGGGTTCTTTTTTGGCATATTCGTGTGACGAACTGGATTTGTGACGGGCAAGGATCAATGTGTTACTTGCACATCAATATATGATGATAAACATATCATAGATTAAACACCATGCGACGAAATGCAACTTAATAATTTTGCGATAGTAATGCTATTAACAGCTTACTGAATTGTCAATAGAAAAATAAGGATACAAAAATACAATTTTTAATGCACTTTTCAAGGCAATTTAAAACTTAAAATAATATGTTATTTAATTATTTTCTTACTTTACTTATTGTCCATTGACATTGAGTTGTTTAAACATTTTCCATGTTAAAAATAAAGGAAGAAATTAAAGAAAACAGGCTTTTGTCCGGAGATTATCTGCGGTCGGTGGGAAATGGGAATTTACTTTTATCAGATGCATAGGAGATGAAAATCAATGTAGCCTAGGATGTAGGCCTTTTCTTTCCCACTACCTTGGCAGTAGCAAAGGTGCAGAAGAGAGAGATTTCTCGCTCCAAGGAGAATTTACAAGATAGTAAAAAAAAAAAAATTGGGAGAGAAAAGTGGAAGAAATTACGTATACTCCACTAGCATTAGATTAAAGTTCCGCTAAGATTTCTTTTTTTTCTTATTCAAATTTTTGTGTTTGTCAGTTTTCCACCCAAATTTTTGCGAATTATTGATTCATTATTTTTTAGCTTTATCTTGAATATTTTAAATGATATTTGGGTAAAATTCATAATTATTTACTTTTTCGATTCGACTTAATGAGATGAAGCAATACTATGCAAAATTAGGTGCAAAATTTTAAAAAAAAAACGCAATTTTTTTTTTGAATAAGAACAACAAAGAAAAAATCCAAAAATCCCCAAAAGCTCTTAGCAGATCAGAGCTTAAAATTATGGAATAACACGAGGGGATCCAAAGGTTGGTAACAATTCAAGGATTATAAAAAAGTTTTGCCGTTCAAAAAGGGGAGAGTTTTCATGGTAAGAGAGAGAGAGAGAGAGAGAGAGAGAGACAGAGAGAGAGAGAGAGAAGCTATCCATATTTTATGAAGAACTCAAATTATAAGTCAGTATTTGTCCAAACTTCCTTCACAAAAATATACTCCCTCTGACCTAAATTTTTAGTCTCTTGTTGTATCCTAATCAAATTAAAAATTAGTTATATTTTTTAATTGATTATATTTTTTGTATGAAATATATATATCATTATTAAATTGTAAAAATTCTACAACCAAACATACTTACAGTCATGTTGGACTCAAACACTACATTTTCAATATATGTGGGGCGGCCACATGAATGAGTACTACATGCGAATTGTGTTTGTCTAAGTGAGTATGGTTATACAATCGTTAATTTAACTGACACCTCCTTGAAAAATTGTTTACTTTCTATTGAAGTACCTCAAGTGGTGCTTTAGAAACCCTCTCCAACATTTTTGTGAGCTCCACCAATAAGTATGTGATGCTCATATAAATGTGTCCTAGAGGAGACCCTTAGAACATCACCTTACTTCGCTATTTGAGCATTGAATAATTATCCCCATCAAGTAATTGTTCAGTGCCCCAGGCCCATTTTCCACTACACATTGTGCTGGAATTTGCATATCTTGTCTTAAGTCACACCACAATGTGTGGTGGAGAAGGAGTCTGGGATACCACAGGACGATGCTCCAAGAGCATTGAATAACTTTCCCTCCCCACCTTGTGAGGATAGGGAACGAAAAATTATTCAATGATAGTGCCCCGTGCGTGGAGCTCACAAAATATACGTAAATGAGAGTTTGGAGTATCGTCACGTAATGTCGAGGACATGCGATAATTTCATTGTGAACACATTTGTAATTGTGTGGGTGATCATATCACGTGCATTATGATGCTTTGCTTTGGCCTGGACCTTTTATGGGTCTGTACTGATCTATAGACTCTATCTATACTAGCTATGAGTGAAGCCAGTTGGAAAGTGAAAATTAAGGATGATCTACAATTCTTCACGTACGATGGCAACAAAGTTTAGAACCATCCCCAAATTCACGAACCACTGTTACACTCAAACATTCGTACGAGGAGTAATTTTCATTCACGTAAATCCAAAAATGTGTACAAATGAATTTCATCTGAATACATGCACAAAAGCCCATTTCATATGAAAATCCCATATTAAATTAAACGAACAGGGAAACCAAAAACAAGTAATAGCATAAAAACGAGAGGCTCACGTTTTGTGCATGTGTGTAGATCTCACATGCCCATGTGAGTGTGTTGCGTGTATCGTATGTGAAGCTCATACATCCATTTTAAGTGTATTGTGTATTTGAGTATGTAAGTTGGGTGAGGTTGTTGAATTTTTCTTTGGCTAATTCTTCCCTCCCTGTTGGTTTTTTTTTTTTTTTTTTTCATCTTTTTTAATAATGTCATTTCCATTTTCAATGCTGTTGGACTTTTGAGTCCATCTTTTCCCATGCAAGGCATACAACCAGTCTGTCTAGCTAGGGCCGCTAGGCGTTAGTGGCCTGTTTGGCTCATTTATTACTTTGCATCCAAAGTGCTTGATCAATTGGTGCATTTCTTGCTTGTGCTTTGTATAAATTGGTGCATTCCTTGATCAAGGTACATGGGATTAGGATAGGAGGGAATCCAAGGCCCACATGTTTTTCATTAATTTTTTAGTCCCGTGTTTCATACGTTCTTGATTAACTACTGAATTGGACAAGGTGGAATTATTTTTTCATTAACTAATACCAAGGAGATAGGTGGTACTATTATTTAGTCCTTCTATCTCGGATTATCTCCCTCCTTATTCAACGGTAAAAAACATTTTCAATCATATTTATCTCACTCTAACAAAATGCAGTACGACTAATTTTAATGTTCATATAATCCAATCTATTATTATCTCTTGGGCCCTACTTCTCTCTTCTATTCTCATTCTTAATCTTATCTTATTCAATCTCTTTTAAAAATAATTTGACGATCAACCGTGCCCATCATATTAAAAATAGTGATGCAACCTTATACATAGACCTAGCCTATCTGGTCGACAATATAATTGAAAATTCAATTAGCTCAGGGGCGGTCCAAGTTTGTCCAAACAAAAGCACTTATTTATTACTACTTTTCTAAAATTAATCCCCCACTAACCCAAAAGAAAAGTGAGTCTTTGCCATCTTTTGCCGTGACTTGGCTCCTTCTTTATCATAAGACTAGTTTAATTATGATGTTGGTGGATTAAAAGAAGACATCTAATTAATTAAATTAATCACCGGCCAAAATCCAACCAAAGCTATCATGGGGTTTCCCACCTCTGATTTTTCTGACTAATTTTGTTCTCAAAATTGTCATGGCTGTCTACACATGCAAGGACATGTTGATTCTTCTTTTCCGTCATCTTTATCTTCTACTATATATGTCAAAATTTATATGCATACATACATGCACATATAGACATACATAAATACAAAATAATAAGCGCGCATGTATGCGTCAGTGGGTGCCTGACATCTGATGAGATCATATGGTAGATGGCGTTGGTTTACTCTTTGAAACAATTTCAAAGATTAATAAAAAAGATTTTTACTGTTAAAAAAAAAAGATGGCATTGGTTTACGCTAGGGATTTAGAGTATGAAGTGTTGATATCGATCACTTTCTTCATTTTTCGCTCACATATGGTATCTCTTTTTTTTTGTTAATTAATAGTAATTGATTTTCGCATTCTACTTTTGAAGTGCATATAGTATTTATAATGTGCGAAAACCAATTTCCTATTTCAATGGAAGAAACAAAATGTACATTTGAAGACAGAAGATCCTTTTCAATTCTTGTCTCTGCAGACCTCTTTGCAGAATCACCAGCAAGTGGGATTGGTACACACACATGCACACCTGCCCAAGAGGGCCAATGAGATCAAGCCTCAACTCATTGTATGGTGCTTTTCTTTGACTGGAAAGTTTTCTTGGTAAGACCCATTTCAAATATTAATACTATATATGAATTAATTTCAGGAGAAAGGATAAAGCAAATGCACTCATTCATCTTGATGCCTTCTTCTTAAAGAACCAACAAGTTAACTAATGATAATACTAAACAAGTTAACTATGCAATGATGAGAGGTTATGAAATGGGGGTTACGCCTAATTAATTGTGATTGGCTAGCAAAATAATGTTTAGGAAAAGGTAAACAAGATTTCCAGGGATTTGTATGGGCTAGCAAAATAATGTTTAGGAAAAGGTAAACAAGATTTTCCGGGATTTGTATAGGAAAATTAAACAAGCACTGAGGCCCATTAAGCTGACAAACTTGTAAGAAAAACAAGTCGATCTGAGTCCAGAAGTAAATTTAGTCCAGTTTTTTTGGCAACATGGGCTTGTTCGTTTTGGATATTTAAAACCTTGCATAGAGTTCCTAATAAATTTTCTCTGTCTATCTTTCTCCACTCATTATTCTAAAAAATCTCCCACAAAATTCAAAACGAGTAGGGATTTTAAACATTAGATATGAATTTGCTTAATTTATCTGTCGAATCAATCTCAAATTAAAATATAAGCAAGTCATTAATGACGTCCCGAAGAGGGTCTTGGTTTGTAGTGTATGTAACATAGTCTCGCAAAATTTTAGGGATTTGAATACAAGTGAACTTGAGTAACTAATGGCCAGGCAGTTTTTCTCTTGTAAGACTATAGCCGTTCAATTTTTGACTATAACATTTTGTCCTTTTTCCATTTTAGTGATTTGAATCCAAGTGAACTTGAGTACCCTCCTATATGAATTTCAGGTTCATAGGTTTTTTTCCCCCTGGCCTAGGATGGTTTGGCATTCGCTTCGATTTGGATATGAGATGGGAGTGTGGGACAAAGTATAAGAATGGAAAAAGAAGGGGTACGTACGAGAGATACTACATACACTATCATCCATTCATTACATCTTTTGTGGGGCTCATTCTGGGTCTCAAAAAAATACAAAAAAATGTCCATAAATTTTAGAATAATATTTTATGGGGCCCTGTAAAAAATCAGTTCCAACGGATATTGGTAAGTATTATTTCTTGATTTGTAGGAGCAAAACTGCTCAATTGTTCAATTTTGCCCCTACGAATCAAGAAATTATACTTATCGATATTTGTTGGAGCTGATTTTTTACATGGCCCCATAATATATTATTTTAAGATTTATGAACATTTTTCTGTATTTTTTTGAAACCTGAGGTGGACTCTACAGAAAATGTAGTGAATGGTATAGTGGTTGGAGATAGTGTACCTAGACTTGTTGTGTACGTAGGGCCCTAATTGAATTCTCCAGGGGTTGATTCCACATGGTTAAAGCACATAATGCAATAGCATATTCTTCTTGAGTTCCACAATGTAATTAGCTTCCAAGCAGTAATTATTCAGCATTTCCAGAGTATCCTCGTGACTTTACTCACGCAATACTCCTAACTATTTGCGTGATTATGCGGTCAGGACACTACTATTCACTTTTGTTTGATAGTTAGAGAACAATTACGTAAGCATATTATGTGGGAACGATATTTTTATTTTCGAAGAATATCACATGACAATGCCCATCGTACCTTGGGAGTATCCAATTATTGGCTTTTCCAATGGACCATCTTCCATTCTTTATTACTCGGAAAACCAATATTCGTGGCTGAAGAAATAACCCCAAATGGCATAATGTTTTTCCTATGTATTCTGCAGATGTATTGTATGTGACTTGGAATTAGAGATTTACTCTCAAGAAATTTCGGGTTTAAAATTTCTTATTATTATGTGGTCAGAACATCGGAATTTTCGTCGTAATTTTAAAGGAGTCCTATGCTTTTGAATAGTGATCAATTAATTCTTTAAAATCTAATTAATATGCACGTGAATTAACGGGAACACCTTGGATTAGTAGGATTTTAGGAATCATGATTCCGGTATTTTTAATTTTTTTCCTTAGTTTGACAATTAGAAGCGTTCGGATCAACTAACGTCCACCTCAACTAATTTCTTTTTCGATCTGATTAAAGCAAGTCATTAACGCCAAAGCTGCCTTGTTCTCTTTGCTATTTGAAAAGAATTTTTCAAAAAATTCCCCCTAGATTCCTCTTACTTCCAATATTTCTTTCTCTATCTCTCTCCATTTATTATCCCTACTATTTTTCAAAAAACTTTTCAAAATACAAACCAAACACAGCATAAACGATTCACAATTTTTTTTTGTAGTACTACTTTCTTGCGGTCTGAGTTCCGGAACTAAAAAAAATCCTCATTTTTTAAGAAGACAATTTCAAGCTAAAAAATTACGAATTTATTAAAATCTAAAAATATACAATATAGATTTTATTTAAAAGATCTCGATAAGATCTTTTATACAATGCAAAAAAAATTAAAATATTTACTTTTTATTTATATTATTTTTAAATTTAAAAATATAAAATAAATTATTTATTTTTTAAGAAGATTCGTGTAACGGAACCTTTGAGTATCCCAAGGTTCAAGAATCGATACAACAACCGCACTCTCCCGAATGGTGCCTCACATGGTGCCTCACACCAATCAAAACATGCCTTACTGACTTCTTGTCAGTTTTTTTCCCACGTCAACAACTCTCAATGCCAGCCAACCAAAACAGACGGCAAGGCACGGAGTTAACATGTACGGTACCTACCCTAGTCTTTTCAATTTTGAACCTTGCTATTCTCTCTCCTCCTTTAATTTTGGCTCAAATTTTTTCCCTCTAGTTTTGGCGCTATTTCTACGATCCTAAGTATTCTTTTTTTTTTAATCAATCAATAAAAGAGATCATTTTATATTAGAAACGAAATACAAAATACAAACTCTGGGACAATCAAATTCAACAACTCAAATAATATAAGAAATAAGCCTATTACCTGGTAGAGACAAAGAAAGAAATGAAAAGCCTTCTAAGAGAAGAACACCCATACGCAAGTCAAGGACAGAACTAGGATTTTATTCTAACAGTGGCGAAATGTATACTAAAAAAATCTAGTGGTGGCGAGATTATATAAGTTGGGCATAATTTTTTTTTTTACATATAATAATTGCATTTTCTAAAATTTTTATCGTGGCGGTCGTCGCCACTAAACCCCTCCTGATCCCATCTTACGCAAGTCGAGAGACTCGAATTCTTGATCTTCTAATGAGATGCAAGAGTCTTTGGCCAATTGACTTTTATACAAATATTTTGGAAAATATCCTAGTAAAAGTTCAAAATTTTTCCTTGGATATTTTCCAAAATATTTGTATAAAAAATATACAATTTCTTACTTTTTTAATTTCTCTCGTCGAAACGAACCAATATTACATAAATGTTTGGAGTAAAACTAACAATTGCAATTATTTGGTATTTTTTGTCTTTATTGAATTATTATTTTTTGTTTTGGGTCAATAAATTTTTTTTTAAAATTATCTCATCGAGATAGTTGATTAATTAAAAAAATATGATGAATAATAAAAAATTTAAAAATACCAAAATTTAGGAAGACTTTTGAAGCCAAACCGACCTGTTAAAGGACCAAAGAATGACAAGATTAAATACTACCCATTCACGGATCAAAAAAAACTACCCAATCTACCTAAATTTTGGTATTTTTTATGTATTTTATTATTCATTGTATTTTTTTTAATTAATCAACTATCTCGATGAGATAATTTACAAAAAGAAAAAATTTTGACCCAAAACAAAAAATAATAATTCACTAAAGACAAAAAAAAAATACTAAATAGTTGCTATTGTTAGTTTTACACCAAACATTTATGTAATTATGGTTCGTTTTGAAGAGAGGAATTGGATAAGTAAGAAATTGAATATTTTTTACACAAAATATTTTAGAAAATATCCAAAAAAAATTTTTGAGTTTTTACTAGGATATTTCTCAAAATATTTGTATAAAAGTCATTTGGTCAAAGACTCTTACATCTCATTAGAAAGTCAGAAATTTGAATCTCTCCACTTGCGTAAGGACGGGATCAGGGGGGGTCTAGTGGCGGCGACCGCCACGATAAAAATTTTAGAAAATGCAATTATTATATGTAAAAAAAAATTATGCTCAATTTATATAGTCTTGCCACTATTAGATTTTTTTAGTATACATTTCGTTACTGCTACGATAAAATCCTGGTTCTGTCCTTGACTTGCGTATGAGTGTTCTTCTCTTAGAAGGCTTTTCATTTATTTCTTTGTCTCTATCAGGTAATAGGCTTATTTCTTATATTGTTTGAGTTGTTGAATTTGATTATCCCGAGTTTGTATTTTGTATTTCGTTTTTAATATAAAATGATCTCTTTTATTGATTGATTTTAAAAAAAAAAGAATACTTAGGCCCCGTTCCAGAACGTAAAATAAGTCCTTATTTTTTACGAAGACAATTTCAAGCTCAAAAATAATGAGTTTATAAAAATTTAAAAATACGCAATGTGGATCTTATATCGAGATCTTTTATACGGTGCAAAAAAATTAGAAAATTATTTTTTATTTACACTATTTTGAGTTTGAAAATGTGAAATAAGTACTTATTTTTTAAGAAGATGTTCTGGAACGGAGCCTAAGGATTATAAAAATAGCGCCAAAACTAGAGGGAAAAAATGTGAGCCAAAATTAAAGGAGGAGAGAGAATAGCAAGGTTCAAAATTGAAAAGACTGGGGTAGGTACCGTACATGTTAACTCCGTGCCTTGCCGTCTGTTTTGGTTGGCTGGCATTGAGAGTTGTTGACGTGGGAAAAAAACTGACAAGAAGTCAGTAAGGCATGTTTTGATTGGTATGAGGCACCGCTTGTCAAGGACGACGTGTTGCCCCAAGGGCATAGAATAATTTCTCCTCCCTTCGGGCATTCCAATAATTCGCATTCCCATCTCGTACTCTGCTGCAGCTAAAGTTCCCCTTTTGACTCGACAAGCCATGCACATCTTTTTCTCTCTTTTCCTTTCTCTCTCTCTCTCTAACACACGTTTCGAGATAGCACGAGGAGGTGTCAGTTGGACCAACCAAATCTTTAATGCTGTGACTTCATTCTTGTCTCTCTCTTTCTCTCTCTCTCTCCACTAGACAAACCAGAAGTTTGATTCTTTGAAGCTACAAAATGGACAAGGACCAAACTACCCTTTTGTTTACTGCAACTTACACGTGGAGCAAAAAGAGTGGGGAGATGAGTGAGTAAAGGATTTTGTTTCCTTTATATTTATGCGAGCTTAAAATTTCTTTTTTAAATAAAGTATGAACTTTCAAATTTTGATATTTATGGAGCTCATATAATGAGAGTGTAATTTGTGTTGTCCAAATGAAAGTTTATGTTATAAAAAATGGAAAGACATGGGAAAAATATAAATTTATAACTATATATAGTGGTAATAGTGCTAAATCCGAAACGGTACTCGGTATTTGACCGGTACCGGTACATACCGTACCAGTAGGAAAACCGGTACCCTAGCTGGTACGGTATTCAGAACATTGCTTTCCAGCGGTTCCCACTTCCCTCCCCCCTCCTTTGCTGCCGCTGCTGCTACTGCTTCTGCTTCTTCTCCTCTCTCTCTCACGGCAAACCCAGGTAAGAATGTATTGTACATCTCTCTCTCTCCCTCTCCCTTCGTCTTATTCTCTCTCTGGTGGCGATTTGAATGAGAGGGCCAGAGGGGTTTGTAAATCCCAGTCAGAGTCATGCCAAACGGTACCGGACGAAATAGCCGGTCCCTCCATCTCGTCTGAGATTGGCCGAAATTTCCGGTACTCGCCGGTAAGAACCGGTATTATAGCCAAGACGGTATTAGAGTTCCAAAGTACCGATTTCATCCAAATCCGGTACGTACCGGCCGGTACGGAACGGGATTAACAACTATGTGCCCAACACAAAAGTTTTGGTCTTCAATTCAATGCAAAAGACAAATTATTCAGTGCCCTTTTCCACTAACGGGCCTACATTACATTTATGTAGAAATGTGCAAATTTGCGTGGTAAAGGGTCTACAGGAATGTGCAGCCCATAAAAGATCTCTAGGCAAATATCTCACGTTTATGACTATGTAAGATATATCGAGTAAGAAACTCCTACAATTTTTTTTTTTTTTTTTGTATATCGGCAATAACTTGTAGAAGTTGATCAAATTAATACCACTTATTTTAGATATCGATCCCTACTTTTATTTTAGATAACACACGGACAAATATTTTGAACGACCAGTTTTCCAAAAAAAAATGTGATTTGGTTAGACAACTTTCAATCTTGTGATTAGCCAAAGTTCTTACCCGTTTTAGCTTTTCGGGATACTAAACAAGATCAACAGTTCGTAATATCCGGATGAGACCGGGCCGGGAAGAAACCCGCGACCAAAACATTTCACCCTGAAGTCCAAAGTATGAAATGCAAAGAGTCCATGTCTCTCAGCCCCGGGAAATTTTTGGGTGTTAATTGGATACCGCGTGGCGATACTCAACGCCCATCTAAGTCGTCCAAACGCATTTTGGACGGCCTAGATATGAACGGAGGAAAAGAGGAGATAGTAAATGGTACTAAAATAAGCAATACAAGAACCAGTCACTTATATTTGGCAGCATATGGAGTTTAAGCTTGTAAATAGAACTCTGATCAATCTTTTTTTTAATAGAGCTTATTTAAGTAATATTGTTACTCAATATCGGAGTTAAACTTTAGTTTATTTTGGTAATATTAATTGCTTTGGTCTCCCTGGATTTGCATTAGTGATCTCTGGGGTGGTCTGTTGCATATTTCTGTTTGGCTTCAAATGGGAATCGTAAAATGGCTTAAACGTAATTAAGTTAGGTGAATGAGTCTAGTCATAGACTTAAATATAATCATAAAATGGCTTAAACCTAATTACATTGGGTGAAGCTGGAAAATATGTATTACAGGGACGAGTTTCGGAAAAAATACTACGAATGGAGAAAAAAACAATTTCATTTTTTCTCTTATCTTTATTTCTGTTTTAAAATGTAACCATAGCCTGGAAACCTCCAGTTGTTGCTTCATTGTCTAGACTCTAGACTAGACGACCAGACAAAAGTGAATTTGGCAGACTTAGGAAATATATGACTTTCGATCAATCTGATAGCTATGGCTCATCAACTCGATCATTAACTTATTAAAGGTTGGGAATTAAAGGGAGAATATTTCCACTCAATTGTGATGATTTTGCTTGCATGTGGGAGCTAGACTCTTTGTGTGTTTTTTTTCCACATATTTAGAATGATTACTTTGTCTGTTTTCCCCCTCTCGTGTTGGAGTTGTTTCTTCGAGATTTTATTTGTACCTACTCAATGATTTTACCATATCTTTAACTGGCCTATGTCCAACCTCTGCTAGTGCATTCGCCTGTGTCTTGATTTTGGATTTTGGTAATTCTGGGTCTCTAAATTCTTCCCCCTCAAACTAGTTTTCCAAAAACGTAGAAAGATATAAAAATTTTGGAAAAACATTTAATGCTATAGTCATTTTCATCCTTGTAATAGCCATGTTAGATTTGGATTAGGATCAATCAATTTGTCCCAAGTCCACTTAATTTTCTTGCAACCGGTCGGCAAGGTCAAGTTTTATAGTATTTATTACAAATAATGTAGACTTAGCGCATCTCGACTCATTTTTGGGGTTTAGGAGGGAGCGCCCATAGCAGGGGCTCGAGGTTTCAGGGATAGAGTCCACGGCAGGGCTTGAGGGTAGTGCCCGGAACCTAGACAGGGATATTACGATAATTGACGATATAAACCTTGCGTAGCCGATGTAATTTGTATTCCGTTTTTCATACGATACCCGTGTCTAGATAAAAACTTGTGCCTTTTTCAGTGTGCACTTATTCTTTTTCGGTCGCATCCGAGGCTTAAAAAAGAAAAAGAAAAAGAAGTAAACAGTTGGAGATTAAATTCGTTCTCTGAATATCATTTCGATCCATTTGATTAGTGGGCTACCCTGGGCCCACTAAATATTGTGTCGAAAGAAAGGATTCACCTGTGGGCTGGGCTTACAAAATCAGGCCCAGTTGTCTCCAAACCTCAAAAACTATTAGATCATCATCATGTTTTCCGAAATCTGCTATTTGGCAGGGGGGGGGGGGGGGGGGGGGGGCGGGGCGCTGGGGTGTGGTGGGGTGACAAAAAAAAAACTTATTTACCTTTTTGGTCCCCACCGAATTGAGCAAATGTCTTTTTGGTCCTTAATATGCCGATTGCATACATTCAGTCCCCGATGTTCAGAATTTGTGTTTAATTGGTCCCCAACACAGATGATGTTAGCTTTGTCCGTCAAACTAGGGACATCGATCTTGGGTATTTTATCATATAATTAATTTGATTAGATGTCATCTTGTGATCCACCAACGGGTGGTTTTGGATAAAGAAGTAAAGTGTAGTAACTTTTTTTTTGTCTTTATATATATATATATATTTTTTAGTTTGATAATTTTGTGTCAAACTTTTATGACTTATTAGTTTTCCTCGTCAAGAATAATCGAAAAAGTAAAAAAACAAATTGATCAATGCTCGTGATTAGAAATAAGGATAGACATAGAGACTAATGCACACTCGCACAATCACATGTACGCATATTTCGTTGATTCGGTAGAAAATGAGCTCTTTCTTTTTGGAATCATCTGCCTTAATTTGAGTATAAATTTTGTCAACATTTTTCCTTTAATGCACTTCCGTTTGCCGAAGGAAAAAGAAGAAGAAATTATTACAATCACGTACGCAAATAATGTTGGTAGTGACATAAGCAATTGTAAAACATAGTCAGACACATTGAAGAGGGTGAAGACTCGGCACACACTACATAGTACAGTATGTAAAAGTATGCAATGCATGTAAATTGGGCAGATTTAGCAGCCCTACTAGAAAACAATGGATCAAGTTTTGAACATTTTGAACCGAGTCTCCGAAATTTGAAATTATGTATTATTCAAGCGTGTAGGAAATACTCTTTTTAGCCAAAAAAAAGTCAATATTTGGGTAAAAGTAAAAGTAAAAAAAAAATTGCTTTTTCGATTTCTCTCGTCGAGACGAACTATAATTTACAAGAGTTTGAAAAAAAACCTACGAACACAAAAAAGAAAAATTAAATAAAGACAAAACTAGCAAAAATTCTTTTTAACTTAGGGGAAACGTACACAAGGATACTAGGTTAGTAGATTGCACATCTTCGATCATACCCACGTATGAGCACCATACAGGAATGTACCACCCCCCTCCCCCCTATAAATTGGCCACTGCAAAACCAACACAAGGAGAGATTGACAGAACTAATCATGAGTTCTTTCCCTCTACAATCGCTCTTCTTTGTCCTCCTGTGTTTACTTGCTTCTCATCAGTGTGCCGAAGCCCGATATTTACAAACCAGTAAGGAGCTCTTCTGCTCCGTGTACACTTTTGGGGACTCCTTCGTGGACCCCGGCAACAACGATTTCATAAACACGCCGTTCAGGAGCAACTTTCCTCCTTATGGCAGAGAATTCCCCGGCGGAGTCTCAACGGGGAGGTTTTCGAATGAACTTCTGTTCCCGGACATCCTTGGTGGGTTTTTGAAATGGGTTTGTTCTATTCATGAATTCGCAGTAGATTTCTTTAGCTGGGAATTAAGTACTTTAAAAAATACTCCAATTGGATGTTTATTTGTTGTGATACTAATTTGTTCTGTGTTCTTTTGGAACTGCAGCGTACTACGTGGGCGCGGTAAATTACACGCGGCCATACTTGGGCCCACGACTTGATCTGAAAGAGTCCCCGACTGCCGTCAGTTTCGCCTCTGCCACCAGTGGATTCGACCCCTACACTGCCAACAAAACCGTCTCTCTCTCTCTCTCTCTCTCTCTCTCTCATATGCCTTAAACAACGCAAGGAGTATTTTTTTTTTTTTTTTTGACGCTAATTATGGGGAACCCGCCAATCAAATTCAAAGCGTTGGGTTGGGCGGGTGATAGACTGTTGGTAGTTGGCAACTTGAATTTACTATTGCTTAAATCTTGTTTACGCGCCATGACTCCTAAGATCTCACCCCTTCATTTTGTAGTCTGTTCATCTTATTAGTTTGGATCCCTCTTATCAGATTGAAGATTCAATTTTCACTTATTTAAAATGTTGTTTATTGCTCGTTTTAAATTAACAGCTGTTAATCTTGTGCTATTGGATGTCGTTTTACTCTCTTATTCTTAGTGAAATTTATGTATTTCTGCAGAATGCATTGCAATTATCCGACCAACTCAAAAGTTTCCAACAATACAGAGCGAGACTCGAAAAAGCAATCGGAAAGAAGAAAGCCGATAGCCAGATTGAGCAAGCCATCTTCTATGTGAACGCGGGGTCTGACGACTTCGCGTTTTCCTATTTCCACGATGGCATCGGCCTGCCAAACTAAAACCCCTGCGATTATGAGCAGTTCTTGCTGTTATTTATACGGCGATTTTTCGAGGTTTGGATCCTACAGCCTTTCAATTCAAATGCATAAAAACCTAGTAATTAACCCCACTACGCACCACACCACCGGACTGCTCACCCGAATGCCTTTCTCCACCGCCAGCTCGATGTCGTCGTTGCCTGCACAATAAAATAGACTTTAGAATTGGACGTCATCTGAGGCAATAGCAAGTGCAACCTGCCCTAATGTTGTAGCACAAGGAAATAGTCTCCCCACCAGAAATATATTGAGACATATTGTAGTATACTCAGGGGGTGAGGAAGCCTAACTACTTTTCTCTGAGGTCGTGTCCGAGGCGAGACTTCTGCACACAACGAACCTTGAAAATTAGGCATACCAAAGTACATACTAGATAACAAATCGTAACTATTGCACTCGGCGAACCTAATAATAGACTTATAAAAGTACATACTAGGTACCAAATCGTTTGCAAACGGGAAACTTTTGCACCGGATGAACATTAAAAATCGACTTGTAACAGTACATACGTAGGTGCCATATTGATTTCATACCGCAACAGCAAAACACCACTCTGCCTGATTCTGTTACATGTTAAATGGGAGAGCTGCCTTGAACTTAGCTTTGTCTTTAATGAACTTTTCAAACTTGGTCTCGATGCTTTTTAACTTGTTTGATTCCTCTCATCAATACGAATAGAAAAGTAAGAAAATTTAGAATCAAATTTTAAAATGAATATAATCCCAGATATGTTAACGATAAGTTATGACAAACCAAACTCACACTAAGCATATCTGCCAATTAGCTTGACTATTTATCCTACCCTTCTCCAAGAGCTCACCATGTCTCCAATATGCATCCGAGCAAATGCTAGGATCTCAAGCAATATTGCATGCATACATATTTCTTTGTCCCCTCTAGCAAAAATACAAGCAAAGATATATATGCTAATTTTCTTTCAAAGCTTACAGAGGTTATTGGAACAAGGGGCTCGAAAAATAGCAGTAAATGGTCTACCACCCTTGGGTTGCATTCCAGTTGGTGTCACTCTGCTTCCTCAACCTGCAAAGAATATACAAGATAAAGCTCGGACTTGTATTGGTTACGTGAATGCCATATCACTAGATTTCAACTCTATGCTCCAGGAAGAGTTGGAGGATCTGCAGAGTCAACATCCAGAAGCAAAGATCGTCTACATTGACTTTGTAGAACCCCTACTCGATGTTATACAGAACCCACATGAATACGGTTAGTACGAAAGCATAGTATTTCTTAAGGAATGTGGAAATCCAGAATTTAATCTGTTAAAATGGTTTTTACAGGTTATACCGAGGTGAACAAGGGTTGCTGTGGGACTGGGTTTTCTGAAATTGGCACACAATGCAACGCAACAACTTCGCTTTGTTCTGATTCCGACAAGTTCGTATTCTGGGATGCAGCACACCCAACGGAGAAGACATACCATCTCATTTTCAGAAGCAATCTTGCAGCCATTGATGACCTCATTGGGAGCTAATTTCTGATCATCCTTCTCCAGTTACGGATAATTTTAATAATTTCCATTTCTGCAATAGCAGTGGAATGATATAATGTCATGTATGAAAATCATGAAATATCAGGTTGATTAAGCGTTAAAAAAATGAATTAGATTTGTCTTGATTCATAAGAGAAGATACAAAATTATGTAATCTGGAAAAGTGAGGTGGCCAACATAACAGGCAATGGACTCCAAAGTCACACACTGATTGATACTGAACCTGACTTCGGGGCTAATCAGAACCTTGAAAACTGCCCCAAATTCCATCTATACAAGTTGAGCTATCTTCGTATCATCTAACTTAAATTCTCTAACAAAAAATATTTTACTTGGACGAATCAACTGCTATATCATGTAGGTTGGATCATTGCCCATAGTTAGAGAAAGGGTTCCACCGCCATGTTCGGATGAACCCTGGTCATAACTTCATCTCAGACACCACAGAGAAAAAGGTCCTTTCGAATTCATAGCTAAGTAAATCAAATCAGACATTGCACATGCTTTCTTTTGTCATTCTAATGAAATAGTCAACACAAGTTCAATAACCACAACATTGCTAACTAATTCTCGGGATCGAGGAGCACCTAATTCTCCAAATATTCGATTTTGGTAAAAGCCATTTCTTATTGACTCATAAATTCAAAACCAAATCTCGAGCGAATTCTGTGGGGTGGTGTTCAATATAGACCTCCTAATTGTCTCGAATCCTCTAAGTGGGTTGAGACAGCTCCCTCTTCCACCTAGCTCTGTAAAAAGAAGGACCGGTTAGTGCCTCGCTGGAAGACATTCCGATGCTTAAGTCAGTCAGTTCTGAGCTCAAGAGAGCTAAGGAGCGGAACTTTAGCTAGGAGAAGAAGGCATACCTCTTACGGTTTATCTCTATAGTGCTTATAGGAGTGCCCTGCCTTGGAGATCAAAGTGGCTCATGCGGCCTCGTGCCAGGGTGATGTCACCGATTGCCACTCCCGGACATCCACTTCCTGACCAGACGCCGCACGTGATGATCCCCCGGCACTGTGTTGCCGCCCGGCACACCAGTGAATATCCGACATTACCTCATGCCGACGAGTCTTATAGAGAATTAGCATTTGAGTGATGTTCGAAATTTGTTCAAATTTATTTTAAGACGACCTTACTCACGAGGAACAGATTAGTCCATGTTGTATCCTTTCCAATGCAAATATATACTTCATGGGGAGCAAAGTTATTTGATTCCAAATTGTGGAGGCTTCGGTTATGGCCTCGGTAAATGGGCTCCCGATAACCGAGGACTTATGGTGTGATCCATGGTCACGAACAGGAGAGCCCTTGAAGTTACCCTTATCCTCAGTGGCATGGTGTCAACACTCCTGTCAGTACTTCGGTTGATCCCCGAGGAGTACGTTCCGTTGAGATCTGGAAAGAATGAAATCTAGCAAAGGGGGACCAAAAGTGCCACGTGGCAGACAGGACCACCATGGCCATGTGCTTCGTAACCGCCTTATCCAGTGCGTCACTTATGACGTCACCGAGGGCGGTTACCTAAGCGTGACTCCTACGCGCTTCCTTGGAGGCCAAGTAAACATAGGTCTATAAATACGAAAGGATTCTAACCTAAAGAGGTACGCCATCTTTACCCTAACCCTAGACCTAAACTACTCTCCTGACATCTAACTTGATCGTCGGAGGGTCACTGGGCTTTTCCAAGCCCTAGTGACTGGTTGCAGGACCCCAGGCGGACGAGCGGAGCAACGGAAGAGGAGTATTGTACCAGGCATAGGTCCCTCCAAACTTGAACCCCTACAATTGGCGACTCCGCTGGGGATCTAGCCTCGAATCCAACATCCTCACCTCTCCTTCTGCTCCATTCAACGATTCTTGATTCAGAAATGGTCGAAATCGATGACGCTCACCACGGAGGAACTACCCACGGGCTTGGTTCCCTCGTGGATCACAGCCCAGCCTCCGGCGGAGCAGCCGCCCTGGGAAAAACTCACGTATCAATAGGAATCGGCGCCGGAGGACCAGAAGCAGGCCCATCCTCCGAGCTTCATTCCTACGTCCGCCACCTCGAGCGGAAGATCGATGACCTTACGACTGCCATGGAGCGCGACCGTCACGTGAGGGATGAATTGGCAGAGATTAAACATCTTCTCCAAATCTCTCCATCTCATTCCTCCGGAAGCCGTGGTGGAAGAAAGGACCGTCACACATCCCCTCGCAGTCATGAAGTTGGCCACCTGCTAGAACATAGGTCTCGCCCCTCCGCCAAGGATCGTCTCGAGTCACCCAGAGCAGCAGACACTCGAGCCCCAAGAAACGCATCGCACAGAGACCGTTCTCGCTCCCCCGTGCAACTTCGAAGGAGACCATCAGCCTTCGAAAGGCTCGGTGCTGGGAGCGTCTCTGCCTCCTCTACTCACTCGGTCCAGGTGGGCAAGGCAGGCCGGGAATCTACCCCTAGCCTCACAAGGGCTCCCAGGGGAGAGGACGGCCTCGTAGAGATCCAGACCAAGGGATACCGTGAACGTCTCAAGGGCCCCGGATCCAGAAACCCTGCCGGGGCACACAGCAGGAGCCCAATCACCGAGCGCCTCGAGCCTTCTGCTCGAGATAGCTACCGCCACCACCGCCAGGACCGCTTTCCCAGGAAATCGGTTAGTCCTGCCCCTGATAAAAAGGAATATGAACGATTAGACAAGCTTGTCCCCAAGAAGCGTACAGCGACCGAGCGTCCAGACGGTCCCGACCGTTCGATCCGACCTCATCGCGACGCACGACTTGCACGACTCACAACCTCTCCCTTTACAAGAGAGATCGACTCGGTTACCCCACCCAAAGGATTCACCCAACCCAAGTTTGCCAAGTACGATGGCAAGACCGAGGCGTACACCCACTTGGTTCAATATAAACTTGTCATGTCTCTGTTTCTTCGGAATGAACCCTCGGATGATGCCTTCTTATGCAAAGTGTTTCCTGCGAGCCTCGGTAACCTAGGTCTCACCTGGTTCAACCAACTCCCGGCTCGGTCAATCTCCTCATTTGACTCCCTTTGCGACGCCTTCATGGCTCGATTTGTAACAAGCAACAAACATGAGAAGGAAATTGACTCCCTCCTCGCCCTCCGCAAGAGAAACGATGAAACGCTTCGGCAGTACGCCGGTCATTACTGGGAACTGTTCAATGAAATAGAGGGCTGCGACGGCGTTATCTCTGCCCGAGGGTTCAAGCTAGGCCTGACCTCCCAAGATGAGCAAGTTTATGACGACCTTGCTCGCCATAAACCAAACTCAATGAAGGACCTCATGACGCGTATCGAAAGGTGGTGCCAGCTCATTGAATCAAAGGCAGAGAGAGGCATGGGGAAGCCGACAAGTTCAAAGACAACGAACTCCTCGGTCACCACACCGATTCCCCCACCAGTCTCAACTCCAAAGAAGCAGGTTAATACAATCAAGCAGTCACCGAGAAGAGGACCGAAGCCCAGCGATTTCAACGCTGAAAAAACCGTCTTTACCATACCAATCTACCGAATCATTGACCAAGTCAAGGATCAGCCCTTTTTCTCCTTCCCAAATCAGAAGATGGGAACCGAAAACGGCAAAATTAAGAATCCCATTGTACGGTGCAGTTTCCACAGCGAACAAGGTCATTTCACCACAGCATGCAAGCCCTTCAAGGCATACTTGGAGCAACTTGTTGCTGCTGGCCACCTCGGTAATTTCATCGATCAGGAAAAGACAGCAGCTCGGGCACAGAGGGCCGAAGCAAACACCGAGGACGAAGTTCGGACGATCCATGTCATACACGGCCCCCTAAACCCCGAAGCTGCCCGCGTCCTCCAAGCTGACCTAAACGAAGCTTCCTCCTCCAAGCAGGTCATGTTGGTCGGTCCCGAACCAAAGCGCCCCAGAACCGACGACGGTTCCAAATGGACGATAACGTTTACCGAGAAGGATCTCGACCGCATCCAGCTCCCCCACAACGACGCCCTCGTGGTCACGCTACGCATCGGAGCTTTCAATGTCCGACGCGTCCTCGTAGACCAGGGCAGCTCGGCTGAAGTAATGTACTACTCTCTGTTCAAGGAGCTGAAGATTCCCGACACCGACCTTTATCCCTCCGAAGTTCCTCTTATCGGCTTCAACGGAGCTCCTGTCTGGCCCATCGGTACGATCACTCTCCCTGTTCGTGCCGGTTCAGTAACTCTGGAAATGGAATTTATGGTAGTCGACGTCCCGAGCCCATACAACGCCATTGTCGGACGCACCTGGTTACATAGGCTCAAGGCAATTGCCTCCACTTATCACCAAGTGGTCCGTTTCATTGGCATTCATGGGCAACAGGAAGACTTGCACGGAGATCAAACAGCGGCCAAGAAATGCTACATTAATGCCGTCCGAAGTAACAAGCAGACCTCTCGGATTAACCTCATTGAAGTCCCCGAAGCACCAATCTTGGAAGACGTCGGTAGATTGCCCAACGACAAAACTGTTGAGGACGTGGCCACGATTCCAATAAACAATGACGGTTCCCGTTTTTTCCTTGTCGGTTCCTCACTTTGTGAAACCGAGCGGAATGAAACGGTAGCTTTCCTCAAATATAACATCGAAGTATTTGCCTGGACTCCATACGAGATGCCTGGAATTGACCCCTCCTTCATTTGCCACAAACTCAACATCGACCAAGCCAAACGCCCGGTCTTGCAAAAAGCACGGCGGTCCTCCCCCCACCATTCCGAAGCAGTTATTGAAGAAGTAAACCGACTCCTGAACGCAGGGGCAATCAGGGAAGTTCAGTACCCCAGGTGGTTGGCCAACACCGTTGTGGTCAAGAAGAAGAACGGTAAGTGGCGAGTATGCGTTGACTACTCGAACCTCAACGATGCCTGCCCGAAGGATTTCTTTCCACTCCCCCGCATTGACCAGCTCGTCGACGCCACCTCCGGTCACGAGCGTCTTAGCTTCTTGGATGCATACCGAGGTTACCACCAGATCGCCATGAGTGAAGGCGATGTTGAGAACACGGCTTTCATTACCCCCCATGGCATCTTCGGGTACCTGGTTATGCCCTTCGGTCTAAAGAACGCCGGGGCTACTTTTCAGAGAATGATTACCAAGATGTTTGAAGCACTGCTCGGCGACACTATGCTGGCCTACATCGATGACATGGTGGTTAAAAGTTTGCGTGCCGGTGATCATCTTGCCCACCTCATCGAAGTCTTTGAGATACTAAAGAAACACAAGCTCCGCCTCAATGCCGAGAAGTGCGTTTTCGGTGTTAGCTCCGGGAAATTCCTCGGCCACCTCGTCTCCCAACGCGGTATTGAGGCCGACCCTTCCCAGATCCTTGCTATCACTCAGCTCTCTGCCCCTCACAACAAGAAGGATGTCCAACGTTTGACCGGCATGGCCGCAGCCTTAAACCGATTTATAAGCCGCTCCTCGGATAAATGCCAGCCATTTTTCACACTTCTGAAAGGCAGCCGACGGAGCTTCAACTGGACAGAAGACTGCGACCGAGCCCTACAACAACTCAAGGAGTACATTTCCAAAGCTCCCCTCCTCGTCACTCCTCGGGACCAAGAGGACCTGTTCCTCTACCTTGCTGTCTCTCAGCACGCCATCAGCTTGGTCCTCGTTCGACAGGAGAATCGGGATCATCAACCAATCTACTATTCAAGCAAGACAATGACTCCAGCCGAGACTCGTTACCTACCATTAGAAAAGCTCGTCCTTGCCCTTGTCTCAGCATCCAGGAAGCTTGCTCCCTACTTCCAGTCTCACCGTATCATCGTCCTTACTGAGTTCCCCCTTAAGTCTCTTCTGCGGAAGGCAGACCTTTCTAACCGAATCTCACAGTGGGCCGTCGAGCTTGCAAATTTCGAAATCCACTTTCAACCTCGGACAGCTATCAAAGCTCAGGTGCTAGCCGACTTCATCGCCGAGCTCACACCAACCAACTCAAACGCTTCGGTTCTCACCACAAGCACCGAGGCATCACTTCAGGCCAACCCTAGCACAGCATGGCAGCTCTTCCATGGAGATGTTTGGAAAATGTACGTCGATGGCGCTTCCAACACCCGAGGCGCCGGTGCTGGCATCGTCCTCCTCTCACCCTCCGGTGTTCTTCACGAAAGCTCAGTCTCTATTAACTTCCCAGCCTCCAACAACGAGGCTGAATATGAAGCATTAATCACCGGACTCAAAACTGCCGAAGCCATTGGCATTGAAGAACTGGTGGTTTACAGTGATTCCCAATTAGTAGTCAACCAGCTCTCTGAAGAATACGAAGCTCGGGACGACCGCATGCGCACCTACCTCAGCGCCGCAGTCCAGCTCATTCAACGCTTCAAAGCAATCAGAGTCGAGCACATCTCCCGGGAACAGAACGCCCACGCCGACGCCCTTGCAGGACTTGCTTCGGCATGCTCATCCTCGGAACACCGTTCTATTTCCTTTGATTCCATTGACAAGCCCAGCTTCGAGCTCGAAGAATTAAACAAGGAGATACTCAACATAGAGCTCGGCCCAAGCTGGATGGACGAAATTATCCTTTACCTAAGAGATGACTCTCTCCCAGCTGACAAAAAGGAAGCCCACCGACTCCGAAACAAAGCCGCTCTCTTCTGGCTCAACCCCAACGGCAAGCTTTACCGAAGATCATTCACCGGACCATACTTATTGGTTGCACATCCCCATCAAGTCCCGGGGATCGTTGAAGAGCTTCATGCTGGCGACAGCGGCTGCCACTCCGGTGGACGATCCTTGGCCCACCGAGCCCTCACTCAGGGGTATTGGTGGCCAACAATGAAGAAAGATTCAGAGGAGTTTGTCAAGCGTTGCAAGAAGTGTCAGATGTTCGCTCCCATTATCCATCAACTGGCCCGGGATCTCAGCCCCCTCACCAGCCCCTGGCCCTTTTCCCAATGGGGCATGGACATCGTTGGAAAGCTCCCAGTCGCTCCGGGTGGATTCAAATTCCTCCTAACTGCAACTGATTACTTCTCGAAATGGGTAGAAGCCGAGCCCCTTGTCACCATTGAAGAAACAGACGTCATCCGCTTTGTATGGCGAAACATTATCTCCCGTTTCGGTGTGCCGTTCGCTATAATTACGGACAATGGTAGGCAGTTTACAGGACAAAAGTACCGAGCCTTGCTTGACGAATATGGTATTAAGTGGGACACTTCCACCCCGGCTTACCCCCAAGGCAACGGTCAGGCCGAGGCGGCAAACAAAGCTATTTCATCCGGACTCAAACGAAGACTCGAGTCACGACGGGGAAAATGGGCCGAAGAGCTTCCTAGGGTCCTCTGGGGCTACCGCACTACTCCTCGGCGCTCCACTGGTCGCACGCCTTTCTCTTTAGCATTCGGAATGGAAGCGGTTATCCCTCTCCAAGTCGGACTCCCTACCATACGCACTGAAAATTTCGAAGAGTCGGTCAACGATGGCAGCATTGCCTTGGACCTTGATCTAGCCGAAGAAGAGCGAGAAAATGCAAGAATCAAACTCGCCTCCTACCAACAGGAGGTCGCCAAGGGTTACAACAGGAGTGTCCGCCTCAGGTCTTTTAAGCCCGACGACCTTGTCTGGAAGAAGGTGGTGGAGAAATCCAAGAAGAGAAAGCTCATGCCCAATTGGGAGGGTCCGTACCGAGTCCTCAAACACCTCGGATCAGGAAACTACAAGTTAGAAAAGTTGGATGGTTCCCCCATTGCCAAGACATGGAATGCTAACAACTTGAAGAAATTTTACGGATAAAGCTCGGTTACCGAAGCCCTCGCAGTCTCTATTATGTTAGACATTTTCTTTTACCCAAGTATGGGAGGCAATTTGCTTATGTATTCGCAGCACTTCAAGTTTTGAATGAGAATCCCTTCTATTGGCACTATTCGTACAAATTTGAGTTTGGCTGTTTTACATTACTGATTCGGTCCGTCCTCGCCCGGACCGTTTTATACCGACTTCAGGGATATTGCTTTACCGTAGGTGTTACCCTCGGGCAAAATTCCCACCAAGTCATCATGACCTCTTCGGTCATCTGGATTTCTGTCCACTCGCTTTAAGGATACTCGGCTTTTCCACCGAGCCCCTTAAACCGACCCGCCAGAGGATTTCCACTGCTCGGACTCGCTGTGTTACGAACCTATGGCGCAAGCCGTACCCCTTCGTACCCTCAGCCTATGTCCCCTAGCAGCAATACGATCTAGCGTTCGCTCGTTAGATTCAAATCCATTAAATAAACGGGCTTACAAACCCAAAAATTCAATAACTACTCCTGGTTCGGTCCTATCGACCCTCTTTAGAGCAGGGGCTGCGGATCTAAATCACTTTCTTGATTAACTTTCTTGATTGACAAAACGCTTCGGTTAATGCTTCGGTCATACTTATTTTTACAAACTTAAGTTTCACCAAAGCAGGGGCATCATAACCTCGGGAGCAAGCCAATCATTCAAAACATTCCAAAGATAAACATTCAAGAAAAGAAAAACATTCACTTGCAAAAAAAGCATCGGTATCAAAATATTTACAGAGCCCTGGAACAGCAAACTCCTAAAATGTCTGGAGCTGTCCAGCCAAAAGACAAAAAAAAAGAAAGAGATTTCAGCTTCAAGGGATAAAAGCTCTCGGGCATCAGGGTACTTGGGCGCTCGGGTCAACCTGCTCTTCGGCCGCTCAAGGCTCTGGATTTGGCATCTGCTCATTTTCTTCCTCTGGGAGCACAAGTTCCTCGGGAGGAGCATCAGGCAAGACTCGAAGATCGGAACCTTCCGGAAGAGTAAGCTTACTTATCAAAGTCTCGTGCCCAAACCGAAGCCCATCCAGAAACCGATCTCTGTAGAGCTCGGCTTCTATCTCCCGGACCTGCTTTTTATATTCTACTCCGGCTGCGTCCCAGCCTTCATCGTAGCCTTTGTTCCTCGCAAGCTCAACCTCCCGAGCCCCGGTTGCTCTCAAGGTGTTGGCATCCTCCTCTGCCTTTGTGGCCCTCCCCTCGGCAGCAATCCGTTCCCGGTCGCACCTCTGGAAGTCGGCCAAGTAAAGGTCACAGGTTTCCCTTGCCACCTTCAGGTCATCCTCCTTCTGGGCAAGGGTGTTCTTCAGCAGTTCTATCTCCTGCTCCTGAGCCTTGTATCGGTCGTTCACAGCAAGTGCCCGAGCCCCGGCCTGCAAACGCAATAAAGAACGATCAAAATTCTATATTCAACGAAAGAGATCAAAAGCAAAAGTAACTCACTTTCAACAGTGCCTGCGCTATCTCCCCGGTCAGGTCCTCGGTGCAACCTTCAACGGCTCGGGCGTCCTTCGGAAGAATACACGACCGAAGTAGCCCGAATGCCGTCCCAATGTTGGAGGACGCACTGTCAGCGTGATGAATCTGGCGCCCCGTGTAATGACGAACCTCGGGAGCCCAGGGGATCTCCCTAGCAGGAACGCGAACGTCCGCGCCGGTCCCTCCCCTGCTCTCCACCTCTTCGTCTCCCCGGGGCCCCTCTTCATCAACAAGGATCGGCTCCCCGTTCCTTCCTTGCCCAGGGGTTTCCTCCTCTCTCCGAGCCCTCTTCTCCGGCGGCTCTTGAGGGGAAACGGGGACCCTGCTTGAAGTTCCAGCCCCCGGCGAGCCAATCGTGACGCCGGTACCCCTTCCTCGCGGCCTCTGGTGCCGAAGATTGAGCACTTCTCTACCCCGACCGCTCATCTCGTCGCTAAGCCCTGTCCTCTCCGGAGTTTCCCGGTCAATCTCTTCTCGGATTACTCCTCGGGGACCCGAATCACCTACTTCTTCCGGCGCCCTAACTCGTCCGCCTCTTCTTCCCTCTCTTCCTCCCTGGCTCCTCCCTCGGCCACACCCTCGTCCCACCCGGGGAACACCCTGCTGTCTCGGCTTCTTTTTCAAGTAGCCAGTGTAGGTCGGTTTGTATCCGAGCAAGTCGGGGGCATACCGACTCGTGATTGGAATGGCATAAGCGGCTGTTATCCGCGCTCGAACAGCCCTTTCCCGAAGCTCCGCAACAACGCCTTCGGCTGAAAGAAGACAATCAAAGGATCAGAATACGATAGAAAATGTGTTAAATATGCATAAAGTAAAAAAAGCTTCAACCGACCAGGAGCCCCGGTTTCAAACTGAACCGTAGTAGCAACGTCTGCACTTTCCCCGGGCCCGAACATGAAATTCCCGGTAACTGACACATAGACGCTGGCCCATTCCTCCGAGTCGGGAAGGTGGTCAATGAGGAATGTGTCATACCCTGTCCTACAGGAGAGGTAATATCGGTCACTCTCTCGGTTTACTCCGACGAGGTAGACGCCGAAGAGCTCCTCGAGTCCGAACGTGAGATTGTATTGCCTCCTCAGTTCTATTATGCTCGTGATAATCCGATAGGAGTTCACCGTGAGCTGGGAAGACGTGAGAGAGAGAGCTCGGAGAACCCTTCGGACGAACTGGTGCAACGGGAATCTAACGCCCCCCTCGGTGATGGCCATCAAGGGGAAAATCAGTGCGCCCTCCCGGTGAGGAAGGTCCTTGGGGTCATTATTCGGCAAGAGTCGAACATCAACATCATGAGGTATGCTGTACACCCTCTTGAACTCGGCATAAGAAGCCGAGGAGCCATCAAAATATTGGTTTCGGTACGGACATGGCCTCATCGCCCTCCTGCGTCCCCGAACCTCCTCGGGGGCATCCGCAAACGGACCAGGACCTTGGTCCGACGTACTTGGGGGTTCCATTTCACGAGGGTCAAACGTCGTCAGTTCACGAGGAGCTCTCAAAGTTTCGAATGGTTCAACAAAGTCGATCGGAGTCCGAAAGAACGCCCTCTCCCGAAGCGTCTGGCGAATATCTTCAGGAATTTCGATAGGAGAAGAGCCTGAACTACTGGAACTGTCCGAAGAAAGCTCGATGACCATTCGCTTCTACCTAACCAAGAGA
Source organism: Rhododendron vialii (assembly GCF_030253575.1). Lineage (NCBI taxonomy): Eukaryota > Viridiplantae > Streptophyta > Magnoliopsida > Ericales > Ericaceae > Rhododendron > Rhododendron vialii. The sequence goes on from NC_080562.1 coordinate 36,008,600, forward strand.
ATACAAAAACCCGTTAGCTATATGCTCTGGGAAAAATCAAGGTCTAAACGTTCGGTTCGGAATGGTCATCGGTCCTCGATCTTCGGATAATCGGTTTCCATCAAGGCACTTCCCCCTCGGGGAGAACTTTGGGTCTTCGGGTAATTCTCAATCCTCTCGATAAAATGATATTGGGATGGTTTTAGGCCTCGGTATGAGTTTAAGCCTCGGGATGAGTTTAAGCCTCAGGATGAATTTGGGCTTCGGTATGATTATGAGTAGCGCTGGAGAAGCCCAGCGCCGCCCTGAACCAGACGATGGCGAACGGTTGCACAGCCAGAACGAAAGAAAGAAAACGTCGAAGAACTCAAGAAAATGACTAAAACATCAAAAAGGACGATTGGAGATCATCTTACCTGAGTTTTGAAGCAAGATCCGCGCCCAAAACGCTCAAAAAATCTCGACTGGAAGCTGGGAATGAACGGCGGCGGCGGTTCGACTTCAGATGCGGAGAGAAGATGGCCAACCGTTCCCTGGTCCATCTATTTATAATAGGGGAGATGGGGATCCGCGCGGGAAACGAAACATCGTGTACCGAGCCGTTAGATCTCTGACACGTGTAGCCATCGAACGGCCAGAGTTGAGGGGTCTGCACCGAGGACAGGCGCCGAACAAACGAACCATTGGTATAATGACGCGTGTCACCGAAGCAACGTTTCGTACCAATCAACTGACAGGGCACGTGCCGAGACAGCTTTTCCATCCAGAGACCTCGGCGATTGCTGACACGTGGCTCTCCCTCCCGACGTAGGATGAGTGGAATTTACCGAGGAGAATACTCTCACCAAGATTTAATATTTCCCAAAGGAGTATCAAGACCCTGAAGCAGGGATGCAAAGCTCCAGGGACTTGAGGGGCTATTGTGGAGGCTTCGGTTATGGCCTCGGTAAATGGGCTCCCGATAACCGAGGACTTATGGTGTGATCCATGGTCACGAACAGGAGAGCCCTTGAAGTTACCCTTATCCTCAGTGGCATGGTGTCAACACTCCTGTTAGTACTTCGGTTGATCCCCGAGGAGTACGTTCCGTTGAGATCTGGAAAGAATGAAATCTAGCAAAGGGGGACCAAAAGTGCCACGTGGCAGACAGGACCACCATGGCCATGTGCTTCGTAACCGCCTTATCCAGTGCGTCACTTATGACGTCACCGAGGGCGGTTACCTAAGCGTGACTCCTACGCGCTTCCTTGGAGGCCAAGTAAACATAGGTCTATAAATACGAAAGGATTCTAACCTAAAGAGGTACGCCATCTTTACCCTAACCCTAGACCTAAACTACTCTCCTGACATCTAACTTGATCGTCGGAGGGTCACTGGGCTTTTCCAAGCCCTAGTGACTGGTTGCAGGACCCCAGGCGGACGAGCGGAGCAACGGAAGAGGAGTATTGTACCAGGCATAGGTCCCTCCAAACTTGAACCCCTACACAAATTTCCAATGATTGCCGGGGACTTTTGATTCTTTAAACAAGTTAGCATAAATATACCATTTCTGATTATATAATTTTGGGTGCCATTTTTGTCACTCCTTTTTTTATTAATACCACTCCCCTACAAGTATATTTTTGCAGGGAAGTGGTGTTAACAAAAAAGAGAGTAGCAAAATTATTTTCCATAATTTTACTCACAAACTTTTAAAATTCTTTCTTTACCACCATTTTTTTGGGCCTTAATTTGATTTTGGACTTTCATTTAATTGGGCCTAAGTTTTGTTAATAATCCCGCAGGTACTGAAGCCATGTATCTCCAAAATTATATTCTGTTGAGTAGGATACTTTTAAAATTCTTTCTTACCACCATTTTTTTGGGCCTTAATTTGATTTTGGACTTTCATTTAATTGGGCCTAAGGTTTGTTAATAATCCCGACTGAAGCCATGTATCTCCAAAATTATATTCTGTTGAGTAGGATTCGATAATGAGTTTGAATCAATGATTGAAAAACTTAAGATTCTATTAGACCCATTGGAATTCACCTCTTCTTTCCTACTAGGATCCTAATTATGGGAAAAAAATTTACTCAAAAGTGAAACAAAAAATTACTGCACAAAAATTATAGAAACATGAGAGTAATCAGTCGATTTATTAGTGAACAGGGAAAAATATCATCTAGATGAGCGAATAGATTGACCTTGAAATAACAACGATTAATTTTATTTTTACCAAAATGATAACAGATGATATTACAGATCTAATAAACAGTATATCAAGAGGAAACTCCATCCCTAAACAAGGATCAAGAAACAAAACAGGAGGGGACAGTCCAAAGACTACACCCAACTTTAACTAAAACCATCGCTCCAAACAGTCAGAGCACTGCAGAAAATAACTATAAACACCCACACAGGGGTGATAGAAGCTTCACAAATGGGGAGAAATCCCACAAAGGGGACACCAAAAAAGAGAAAAACCGATAACAGAACGGAACGGAGCTCGCCGTACCAAAGTAGACTTCATCCACCAACCTAGATCTCCTACCACGGCGAGGGAGGACGCCTCCAACGACCACGATCTGCAAAGCACTACCTCTAAAAGCCATCAGACTACAAGGCAGAAGAGGTGGAGGAGGGGCGGTGGATGGTGGTTTGGGGAGGAGGAAGATGGGGGTGAAGGGGGAAGGAGAGAAAACCTCCGAGATCTAAGATCGGGAGAAAAGCCCCATGAGGGGGAGAAATCCCTCCCCTCCCGTCACCTATTGGGGTGTAAAACCCTAGAGAGGAGGGGAAGGAAGAGATGCGGGACGGTGGCTTCTTTAGGGTTAGAGAGAGAGAGAACAACGATTAATTACTATTGCTATAAAACAAGGATTGCTGTAAGACAAGGATTTGAAATTGTTTTTCATTATGAGGCAAACATGTGTAATAATTCTTAGCAGAAAATAATAAGTATTTTCTAAAACATTGCTCGAGAGTATTGACAAATTTGAAAGATCATTTAATGTAGTTGAATAGCTGTGTTTGAATTTGAATTTGAATTTTTTTTTGAAAAATAGTAGGGGTAATAAGTGGAGAGAGATAGAGAGAGAAATGTTGAAAGTATGGGAAATCTATTGGATATTTTTTGAAAAATACTTTTTGAAAAGCAAAGAGAACAAGGTAAAAATTTTGGGTTTGCAAAATCTCTTTTTTTATGGTATTTATTTATATATTGATATAAATACATTTCCAATTAAACCTAGGGAAAGAAACAGCACATGGATACACGTTACACAGTGATGAAATATTTTCTATAAAAATCTTTTTATCCTCATAACTATTTAACAAATTAGTCCTGATTATTAATTATGATCATTTAACACCCAATAAGCATTAAAAAGGAAGGTACCAACATAAGCATTTTAAGATACCATTGATCACATCTCTTTCTATAACAAGCTTGTTATCCAACATAAGCATTTAAAGAAATCATTTAACACTCAATAAACGTAGGAAAAACAACAACACCTATACACATGGCCGTGTTGACATCTCTTTCTATAAAAATCTAACATTATCCATCATTTTCCTTATCCATTTTAATACAAATGAAAAATTTGTCATTCTATTTGGGAATTTTTTTTTATTAGTAATAGAAAATAGAACAGGCGTTTGAGTTTTCTTACCACCGTGGCAAGTTTTAATTCCTTTCAACAAAAAAAGCCCTACTTACGCACATCGCAAACACAACATCTAATAACTTAGAGTCTTATGATGATCCGAGCCGTAAGTCCTAACATCTAAATTGTTCATACAAAAACATAGGTTAATTGATTAGATTTTGATTATTTCATGATTCAAATCAATTGATGAAAATTGAAGTTATAAAGTGCATTAATTGCAGTCCAGGTGTGAAATTTTCAGATTGCTACAAATATTTGATGAACCAGATTTTTTGCGTGAATATTTTCGCTTAAGACCTACAAATGAATCGTTTGGACCGTCAAAATAGGGTATGAGATTCCACAAGATCGAGGGGTTTGTTGCGAGGAGCGTTTGGAAGATATTATGTGGAATAATTAACTTCTTACCAATATACTAAGATATTATTACCAATATTAGCAATAAGGCATTAATGAAAAAAAAAAAACCTTTTGACTGCATTCATTTTCTGTAGTACCTTGCTTTTGTTGTTGCCTTCTAAAAGCTATATAAGAGGACATCATCTCTATAGACAGCCACAGACAGAGAATAGATTTCAAGTTGAATTGAGAATAGCTAGCAATGGATTTTTCATGCAGTAGGTCTTCTTCCTTGATGGTTTCTCTTTTGCTCGTGCTTTTACTCAATGGCTCATCATCTCAACCAAGTGATTTGGTTAGAACAATCTGCCCGAGAACTATCAACAATGATCTGTGCCTACAGATTTTCAAATCCGATCCTCGTTCAGCAACTGCAGATGTTAAAGGCCTCGGACGGATTGCAATCGATGCGGGTGAAGCCTCGGCTAATGATGCCGGATTTGGCAAATGGGATTGAAGAAAAGTAAAAAGAGGATAAAAGGGGAAAAAGGATAAAGCTCACCACCCAAGTTAAGGAACCAACGGGATAAGATATCACCACCCGAGGATTTAACTAGGGATACAGGGCTAGGGAACCGCTCACCACTCGAAGGAATCCACCTAAGAGATACAAAAACGAAATAAGAAGATAAACTTCTCACTAGCCAAAGGCTATATTTTAATTCAACACACTCTAATGATTTCATTCATAGGAAAGGATATAAATAGGACTTGTTGGAACATCCCTCCCACATAGGAAAAATTAAGTTAGATTTCCAATACAAAAATTAAAAAGACTTGACCACAGACTAGTTGAAAGATGTGTTTGACTCTTGAAACTTAAAAAAAACACTTAGAAACTTTAAAAGACTTAACAGATTTTTTTAAGAAGCTCAAAAGACATCTTGCTGGCAGAAACTTGATTTATTTGGGAATTCAAATTTTGGGAACTCCGGTGTCAAACTCCCCTGGTTTAAAAAGACTCGTTCTCGAGTCTTCGGTACGTTCTTCAAAATTTTCCCTCTTCTTCCTTGCAAATGCTTTCTCCTTAATCAGCAAAAATCTCTCTTGTTTCATTTTCTCAACTTTTGGAAATAATTTTATAGGTTCCCCGTTCACCTTTAACTCATAAACATTCTCACGACCACGATAATAAACATTTCGATCCCATTGCCATGGTCGGCCTAACAAAACATGACACGAGTCCATTCGCATCACATCGCACCAAATCTTGTCCTCATATTGGCATCCAATGGAGAATTCGACTAAACATCACTTAGTCACCAATGTTCTTGCCTCATGATTCACCCAGCGCACATGATAAGGATTGGCAAGTTCTTCAGTTGAGAGATTCAAAAATGAAACCAAATTTGCAGACGCATAATTACCTCCACTTCCCGAGTCCATGACGAAACTACATTCACATTCTCGAATGACTCCGTAAGTCTCAAAAATTCTCGTACGCTGTTTTAAAACCGATTCATCGAGCCAATCCCAATCATCAACCTTTCGTTTCTTTGAGTTCACAGTTAGGCTTGATGTGTGAAGTTGGGGAGCGTTGCGAGTAGTTAACAATTTCAGCTCTTCCAAATCATCATCCTCTTCAGGATAGTCATCATAGATGGGAGGTTTAGACCAATCAATTTCAGTCTCCATATTTGCTACCATCAAAATTTTGGAACACTCCTCATGGTCGAATTTCTTTCCAGCTTCATCTCCATCATGGACTGTGCTCAAACTTCGACTTATCAAAACCGACACTCCTTCATCCGCATAAGTAATTTCATTATCCAGTTCCGTCTGCTCATCCCTCGAATCATGTTCATCATTTTCTTCAACCAGAGTAATAATCTTGCGGTTTGGACAATCGGAAGCGATGTGGCTGTACCCTTGGCACTTGAAACACTTGCGGGAGTTGGTATGAGATGAACTTGGATGGCTGCCTTCAGTTGTTTTTTCACCTTTAGGAGTTGGCTTCAATGCTTGAACTGGTTTGGATTCCAAGCCACTCCCTTAGTTGGAAATTACATCCTTAAGCAAGGGTTGTTGATTCTTTCCACGACCTTCTTTTCCTTGTCTCTCCACCTTGATTGCGAGTTTGACAACATCATTATATGTTCAATAGGGCTGCAATTGGACGGCTGCAATTGGACGACACGGACAATTTCAGTCCTTAACCCACCAAGATAGCGAGCTATAATTTGCTCCTCCGGTTCGACGCTGTCGCATTTGATCATGAGATGTTCAAACTCCATTGTATACTCTTCTACGGACAAATCACGTTGCTGGAAGTTTAAGAAAAATATCTTGTCGGTAGTTTTCCGGCAAAAACTCTCTTAAGTTCCTTTTTCATCTTTTCCCATGTCACAATTCGCTTTCTTCCCTCACGATCTCGCTGCCTCTTTAAATTCTCCCACCATAACGAAGCATATTTTTTTAACTTGATAGCCACAAGTTTTACCTTTTGGTGATCCGACACATCTTTGTACTCAAAAATTCGCTCGATAGTATGAAGCCAATCGAGGAATTCATCCGGCTGCATTCTTCCTTCGAACTCCGGCATATCTACTTTCACATTTAAACTCTCACGCTGCACTTCATAATTCTTGCGAGCACGGTGATGAGAAAAAGTTGCTTCACTGGATGAGGATTGATTAGGAGCACGATAGAATGGGTTAAAATCTTCCTCACCATCCTCAGAAGACCCTCCCTCGAAGTATTGGTGTGGACTCTCATGTTCAAAGGACTGTTTTTGCTGAAGTTGCTGCTGAAGTTCCTGCACCTGTTTTCTTAATTCGTCTATTTCGATGTCGCGGAGATCTCTTTCATGAACTGGAGTACCCTCTTCCACCTTAGCTTGACGTCTACCACCAGCCATGAAATCCAAAGCTCTGATGCCAATTTGATGCCGGATTTGGTACATATAATATGTACATATAATGTACATATCGATTTTGTGGGGCTCAATTCGGGTACCAAAAAAATGATCCGAACCGCTCATTATTTTTAAAACATCTTTTTATGGAGCCCTGTAAAAAATCAACCTAACCCGATATCGGTAAGGGTTTTTTCTGAATTTGTAGGGGCGAAACTAAGCAGTTAAGTAGTTTCGCCTCCACAAATTAAGAAAAAATCCTTACCGATATCAGATTGTGCTGATTTTTTACAGGGATCCATAAAAAAATGTTTGAAAAATAATGGGCGGTTTGAATCATCTTTGTGGGACCCGAGATGGGCGCCACAAAACTGATATGTATATGATATGTAAATTTCATATGTACCCCTAACATTTTTGTATATTATTGGGTGCCTTATACGGCATCCAGTTAGGGCCTTAGCACAAAAAGTAGGCTAAACGTCTAAACGTGCAAAAAGTTGGATATTTTAAAAATAAATTGGGTAAAAGTCAGAGGAGTAATTTTTACATTGTCAATCCCTCTTGTAGAGACGAATCAGCAATCTACAAAAATTTGACACAACTAAAAAGGTGAATTTTTTTTTGGAATAAGGACAAAAACTCAACCTAAATAATATGAGTATGCAACAACGAAGACTATTTTTTAAAACCCTCAGTGGAAACGAAATCAATGCCAAACAAAAGCTCTGAAATCTGGCAAAAAATAGGGTTGCAAACGAGTCGAATTGAGCAAAGTTTTAAATTCTTCAGGTTTGGTTCATTAAATTTTTAAGTGCACTCGAGCTTCCACAGGTTTGAGTTGAACTCGAATTTGTTCACGATCCTTTACGTGTAAAAAAATATTAGATATTTATACTATAATATATGTATAGGTCTAAAATTGTAATTTTTTTTACATAAACTTCATACATATACAAAGTTATTAAAAAAATATTAAAATGTAAGTTAATGGTACTTTTAAAGATTTACACGTAAAAGTTATAGAATTTTCATATTGTACTCGTAAAAGTTTATGCATATTACTAGTATTATATTTGAAATTTTTTAAAGATGTATGCATATATTCTGAGTTTGCAAGTCCAATTAAACTAAATACTCATTGAGATTCGGCATGTTTGTAGAATGAGTCTAAAATTGAGTTCAAATTTAACTCGGACGAATCAAAGTCAAACAAACCATAATCAAATCGAGCCTTCAATAATTCGCAAACTAGTCAAATCATTTAAAACCCTAAGCCAAAATCAAAGGCCAATGGTACTGTAGTACTATGAGTATTACATTTCCTTTGATTTGCGGTTTTGCCACTCGGACCGATCAGATGTACCGCGCGTGCACTGATTGACGTGGACTGTGGGCCATATTCTCTACCCCACTCTCTCTATGGAGTAGGAGTAGTAACAAAATTGGCGCCTGTAAATGAAACCACAAAACTTTCTAAAACCCTTTGAAACGTGGGGCCTACACCTTTAGGCCGTACACCAGCGTTACCAACAAAAATGCAACAACCACACCTATATACCCACACTCATACTCAGGGCCCCACACACCCATGTGAGTATGAGGTCCCGTTTCAGAGCACTTTCTTAAAAAATAAATACTTATTTCACATTTTTAAACTCAAAAATAATATAAATGAAAAATAAAATTTTAATTTTTTTTTGCACCGTATTAAAGATCTCAATGAGATCTATCAAATAAGATCTATATTGATAGAAAAATAATTTGCGTAAACACATGATTTTTGAGCTTAAAATTACTTTTTTAAAAAATAAAAATTTATTTTCCTTTCCGGAACAAGGCCTAAATGTTTATATAGACGTGGTTGTAGAAGGACTCACGTTACCAAATGCAGTACTGTTCTCTCTCTCTCTCTCCCTCTCTCATTCATTAATGTGATACAGTATAATAGTAGATGTTTAGGGTAAATAAGTCAATTTTTTTGAAATTTATTGTTTTGTCTTTATTTAAAAAATAAAAAATTGTATTTGTTAATTTTCTGTTACTAAATTTTTGTGACTAATTGATTCATTTTGACAAGAAAAATCGGAAAAAGTAATAAATTAAGATCAAAACTCATGATATTTTAAATAAAGACAAAAATAAGAAAAAAATATTAAATTTAATACAAAACTAACAAATGCGAGAAAAATTGAATATAGGCAAAACAATAAGTGACTTTGACTTATGTATTTGATCTATTAAACTTCTATGTAGTAATAAATCTTTTTAACGTGTAGGCAAAATTATATCAGTAGTTCATATGCATCTTGAAACAAATAATTGAAAGAGATAGTTATAAGAATTTATCTTATCTGAAAATAAAAAATCCCTGTTAAATTTAACCTGTGAGTAGGTTATTTCTGCTGGAAAAGATAAAATGCCCACTTAGGGTGAGTTTTTCAAAATAAGTTCCGGTCTTTTTTTTTATTTTGTCTTCATTCAAATTAAATTTTTTTTTTTTTTGCATTTGGTAGTTTTGCATCAAGATTTTATGATTTGTAGATTCATCTCGACGAGAATAATTGAAAAAATTATGAATTTTATCCAACTTTTTTTAGTAATATCCAGATTTTAGACTTTTAGGGAAAAAATAAAAAACTAAGCTAAAAGTGCTAGAGTTTGGATATTTTCAAAATTTTGTGAGTCAGTCATAAGTTTTTCCCTTATCTGATTCTTTTCATCGAGACGAAACTACAAACTACAAAATTTTGACGCAAAATGAACAAATGCAAAAAAAAAAAAAAAAAAAAAAGGTCAAAACAAAAAAGCCCGGTGATTATTATTTGAAAACCCAGCGTTAATTTTACTTTGTTGCGATGTTTAGAGGTCCGAAATGGGGAAATTTGGTGGTAGTGGTTTCATGGTCCGAAATGCTACGACACCCAAATACACATCCATGCTCCCATGGGTGTGTATTTGGGTGTGGTTGTAGAAAGGTGATTAGCAAAATGGTGGTTGGATGTAGAAGTTGCCAATCCTTTCCTAAAAAAAGAGTGCGAGGGAGAGGAGACAAGAGGGCCGGTTTACGGACAGGAGACAGAAGAAGAAAAAACAGGGGACAGTAGACAGAATTAGAAAGAACAGGCTAAACGGCTCACCACCATCGACCATGTCGCCGCCGCCTTTCCCGCTACCTCCGCCAACAAACCCTCTCTCATTTACGGAACCAAAACCACCCTATTACCCCAGCTCAACCATTCCCATTCCAAATGTGTCCTTCTGCAAGGGAGGCGACCATGTGAGACGTCCGTACCCGATGGCTAGTGGGACGCAAACCACTCTCTCCTGCAGATGCAGAGTTGCTTTTCAGGGTCCCTCATACTCCTACGTGGCACTTGGGCATTGCCTCCTGACCTGAAGAGAACATTCGAGAGAGGAGCATGCCGTTTGGGGCAAGGGAGAAAAGGACAAACAACAGCTATGATTCTTATAATCGTGTAAATTCTGCAACACGCACACACACTCTCTCTCTCTTCCCCAGCTTCATATTCTTCTTATGCATATACCCCCAGAGTTATTTTCCGTTTGACCCCAAAAAAATATACCCAGAGAGAGAAACAGAGAAATATGGATCCCCAGGGGTCGTCTTCCTCAGGTGACCCCAAAAAAATTTACCCAGGGAGAGAAACAGAGGATTCCCGCACAAGATTTCAAGATACGGATCCCCAAGGGTCGTCTTCCACAGGTACTGTTTCTCTCAGTGAGGTTGTTTTCTTCTGTTCTATTCCAACCTACCTGGGTTATGTTTTTTTTTTTTTTACTTCCAAATCAATGTGGTTTCACTAGTTTGTTTTCAAATCAGTGAGGTTGAGGTTTCTACTAGTTTGTTTCAAATCAGTGCGGTTTCACTTGTTTGAAACCTAAGTGCAAATTGGTCCTTAAGCTTATGTTCTCTGTATGTTGAGTTTCCACATGGATTGTTTTTTGGGTAAGTTAATTTTTTATTATGAAAAAACCTACCAAAACAAGACCATGGGTATTTTATCTTGCTAAATACAACCCACGGAATCCCTCAAACAGTCTTGAGCTCCATATGAGAGAGACCAGGACGGAAGGATTTTCTCCATTAACACCTCCAAGACTTGTGCTCTTAGTCTGGAAGTGATCAAGGGTACTCCAAGGTTCTTTACAAGGAATAGCAATGGCAGTGAGGCACTGTGGTCCTTTGTCCTTGGACCTTGTAGTCATGGGATGTGTATTTTTAGTAGGAGGAGGAAGAGAAGGAAGACAAATGGATAGAGATTGAACGGGAATAACAGGAGCAATAGTAGAATCTGTAGAAGGAGCTGAAGGAGGTGATGTACTAGAAGGATGTGATTGAGAAGCATTTTCAGAAGGAGTAGGAGAAAGAGTTGGAGCAGGGGTTATAAGAGGAGAATGAGCAGATGATGATATTCTTGGAGAAGGAAATGGGGTATGACCGTATGAGGAATAGTGGGGGTTGGAATGACAGGGACTGGTGGAACAGGAGATGCTGAAGACTGAGTGTTAATAAAAGAGAAGAATTGACGAAGATGTGTCAGAGTAGGAGTAAGTGGTGATGGAGTAGAGAGTTGGGATGAAGAGGAGGCAAAAGGAAACACATTTTCATCGAAGAGAACATGTCTGGAACATAGATTTTGTTGGTGCTGAGATCAAGACATCTGTATCCTTTGATTGTAGGATGATAACCAACGAACACACATGGTGTGGATCTTGGTTAAAGTTTGTGAGCTGTGCAAGGTCTAAGCCATGGAAAACATTGGCAACCAAATACTCTCAAGAGTGAGTAATGTGGTGTAGTTTTGAATAGAACAGTAAAGGGAAATTTAATGGTTTAGTGGGGAACTTGGCATTCTATTGATTAAATACACTGCATTAGTGATACCGGAAATTTTTTTATGGGAAGGAAAAAAATTAAAAGGGATAAATACATAATCATGAAGACGCTCACCACTCAAGTTAGGAACCTAATGGGATACAGAGACACCACCCGAGGATTTAACGAGGAATATAGGGCGTGGTACTGCTCACCACTCTAAGAATCCACCTAGAGATATAGAAACGGGGGGAACTCGCCCCCTATCGGAATCCACCGAAGGATAAGAGTTTCAAGAAGATAAACTTTTCACAAGCCAAAGGCTAATTCAAAACACTCAACTCTACTCCATTTCATTCAGTACATGAATTTAAATAGATTACTTGGAACAACCCTCCAAGAATAGGAAAAGACACTTACATTTTCAAGACACAAATTAAACAAGACTTGACCGAAGACTACTTGACATATGTGTTTTGACTCTTGAAAAACTAAAAGACACTTAAGAAACTTAAAAAGAACATAAAAACATACCTAGGCACTTTGACTGAGACTTCAAATAATTGCTATCTTGAAAAATGTAGCGTGCATTTGAAGCTATTGGATCACCACCGTTATTCCCCTGCGTCAAGTAGCAATAGCATGAAACCAGTACTTTAATGGCAATGAAGACTAAAGAAGTAAGGCTATTGCTGTTTCCACTAGGTGTCTGTGTTTGCGTTCTGCTACTCCATTCTGAGATGGAGTATAAGGACAGCAAGATTGATGAACAATGCCATGTTGTGTTAGATAATAAGAGAAAACCTTACTATTGTATTCACCACCACCATCAGTTCTAAAAACCTTCAGAGTTGTATTGAACAGATTTTCTACATATGCTTTGAAGACAAGGAATTTAGAGAAGACTTCAGATTTATATTGAAGAGGATATATCCATGTAAAATGACTAAAATCGTCAATGAACAACACATAGTAGGTAAAACCATCTTTAGAAGGATGGAAAGGACCCGTTCATCACTGTGAATCAAAGACATGGGTGTATTTACAGTGGAATTTGACAACACAAAAGGTAACCTATGACTCTTAGACACAACACAATGTGTACAAGGAACTGTGGTACACTTATTAAACTTTGAAACAGGTAGATGCTTGAGCATTTGATGAAACTTCAGGGGTGAGGGATGGCCAAGTCGATTATGCCAGACATCAACAGGAGCTGTTAGAGAGAGATGAGCTTGTGGTGATGCAGAAGAAGGTGCAGAGGGAGAAAACTGTTAGAGACCTCGGACATTGACACCTTTAGACAGAATTCTCTCTGCGTGTCCCTATCCAGGATGAGGAAAGAAGGGTCATCAAAAGTAATGGTACACTGATTATCCCTAGCAAGTTGTTGTACTTAGACAAGATTATTAGCAATAGTAGGAACATGAAAAACACGATTAAGATGGAAAGAATGTGTTGGAGTGGATAGAATGCCATTACCAGAGTTCTGAATGGGAAGAGAAGTGACATTGCCAACCATGACTGGCTCATTTCCTTGGTAGGGTTGATACAGGTTTAAGTTGGACAGATCATTTGTGAGATGATGTGCAGCTGCAGTTTCCAAGTACCATTCTGGTGTAGTAGTTGGGGAAGTAGTTGCCACATAGGCCCTTGGATGTGGAGAGGAAGGAGTAGGCAGAAGTGGAGGCTCGTATGAGGAATCCATCCGATACCAACAAGTCCTGGCTGTGTGATTTGGTTTGTTGCAAATCTGACAAAGTACACCACCACTTATGTTGTGAGGTCCAAAAACAGGAGTCCCTGAGTAATGAGACCTGTAAGAATTAGAATTCCTTCCATAATTGCCATAGTTATTTCTGCCATCAAAGTCTCTCCCTCCTCGGAAAGAAGAGGTTCTGCCACCACCTCGATTACCAAATCTTGGAGAAGAGTATCCCCTAGATCCAAAACTACCATGAGAACCAGATCCATAAACATTAGAAGACTGAGAGATCATTGTTGGACTCAGCATTCTTGTATTGTGATTCAATGTAAATTGATTCAGAACTCAACAAAGAGATAAGCTCTTCTACAGTGATAGTTTCAGGACGAGCTCGTATAGAGGTTTTAAAGGAGTCATATGCAGATGGAAGACCATGAAGAATGTGGAACACCATGTCCTCATCATCAACCGGACAAGAAGCCATAGCTAATTGATCAGCAAGAATCTTGATATAACAAGGACAGTGTACAAATGTGTTCTTAGATTGTTGACTTACCCAGAGGAGACAATGGAACTCTTTCGAAGATTTGGTTGCAAACCAGCAAATTCATGGAAATCATGCAACACATCGTTAATTATCTGGAAAAAAACTTGGTGTCTGCTCCACAGAGGATAAAAGGGTCATCTGTAGAATGAGGTGGCTAATATCCAAGGCCTTGCATTTTATGTTTGTTCTATTCCTAGAGTAATGTTTTTTTACTTTGAAAACAAGTTTTCATCCACTTTTGTGTTGTGATGTGTGTATGTTGTGTTTTCACTAGTTTTATGTCTTGTCTAAGAGCAAAGAGAAAACAAAAAAGCACACCAGGTCACCCACGAGTAGTAGTAGTCACCTAGGAGGAAAAATCGTCTAAGGAAAGTCCTCTGGTTACGAAGAGAAGGAGATGAATAGCAAGCTCGGTTCGATTTGGGAAGGGCTGGACACAGTGGTTGTCAATTGTCATAATAGGAATAGGTGCATTGGCATTGGCTGATCCCTTGGACCTTGGAATGTGTCTCCATCCTTAGGAAGTTTTTTCAAGTAAAATTGTCCTTGTGTTTTAAATTTTGCTTTTCATGCAATGCAAAATTTTGAAAACAAAAATGAATTTGTTTTTCTTCGAAGTGACTTTAAGAATATCATCCTCTCCTCGTCTCCTCTAGCTGAGTCCAAAAAATGTGTCACAAAAGTCTGCTTGTTACTTATCTTTAGCTCATACGTTCTGGTTTTTTTGCTTGGATTGTATTGTATGTATGCTGGAAGTCAGACACACACCAAGGTTGACGCCAAAAAATTGATTTAACTTTAGGATGCCCATGACAATTACTCCAATGGGCATCTTTAGATTGTGTAAACTTTGTTTAAGAATTTTTAATTTTGCAGGTGAATGTCCCGCAAGCTTTAGTTGGCTGACTGAAAATCCAGAGTGTTTGGGGGATGTTGAAAACCAGGAAAAAACTCGTAAGTTACAGATTATTCAAATTAGTTTGTATTGGATTACTTTTTCCTTGCATTTTATTTTCCTACCAACTAATTAGATTCACTTTTCCTTTATTTTAGCTTTATGTTCTCTATACGCAGTCGTGGATGCTAGCCTGGCACGCCTAGTAATATCCAAGTCCATCATATATCGACCAAGGGTCGACTTTGTCAACTTGGCCAAACAAGTTGCGGCGCATATGCCTATCTTTGCTGACCTGCCGGATGCTCAAAACAACCGGCTGTGTTTGACTTTGGCAATATTGGATTATATGAGAGAGAAGGGAGTGGCAACAAAAAACGACCGTGTATATGTATTTGCACATATGGAATATTTTAGTGTCCTTTTTTGTGTGGAATATTTTTCTAATAAAGTGGGTTCAATTTTTTTCTTTTTCAGGTATTGAGAATCCAGGATTATGAATGTTTTTATTCAAGGCGTACAGAAGAAGGGTATCGTAAAATTCGCCAGGCTATTTTTGTAGGCCCCATTTGTGGGGAGTTTAGTATGTATAAGGGAATCCAAACCCACAAGAAAGAAAATGTAAGATTTAATTTTTTCATTCATAACCCGTTGAAATTAGGATTTAGGGTCATGATTATATTTCATTTAATTTC
Source organism: Rhododendron vialii (assembly GCF_030253575.1). Taxonomy (NCBI): domain Eukaryota; kingdom Viridiplantae; phylum Streptophyta; class Magnoliopsida; order Ericales; family Ericaceae; genus Rhododendron; species Rhododendron vialii. The sequence continues at coordinate 36,024,167 of NC_080562.1, forward strand.
TTTTGCTTCTTTTTCTGTGCTTTTTCAATAGGGGATTTACAAAGGTGTGGATGCAAAAGGAAAACTACATGAAAGAATCGGGCTCCATGCGGTGTCTATGGTAGGTTATGGGGACAAAGCGGCAGATAAATATTTTGAGGGAAAAAACAGCTGGAGTGACGGTTGGTGTGATGGAGGCTATGCAGAAATGGATCCATCACTTTTTGGGAGGATTGGAATTCCAATAGGGGTATCTTTAGAGGTAAATATGCACTAAAAACTGTAAGCATGCATGCAGTACACTAATAACTAGTGAATATGCACTAAAAACTGTATGCATGCAGTGAATATACACTAATAACTAGTGAACTAACCTGCAGTGAGTATACACTAGTAACTAGTGAATATACACTAAATTCACCAACTTTCATTCACTAAACTTACATATTTGAAGCAACTGTTCTCATGTTTTTTTCCTAAAATTTAAGACAATACCCTGATTACATGTAGTATCACTAGTTTGCCCTCCACCAATAGTTATTATGGAATGTGTAAGATATTTTATCATTGTTTTGTTTACTTTAATATTGCACTACTTGAATGTGGAACCATGGTGTGTTCTAGTTGTTCTAGTTTCACCTGTTATCAAATTAACACTCAGTATTTGATGAGTATTTACATTTCTTTGTCCTTTTATTTGGAATTATAAAGTTGTATTTTAAATTATCAATTCCTCTATTTACATGACATTGCAAGCAAATAGCCAAAGCCCGCATTGCAATCAAATAGGGAGCCCCCGCCTGACATAAAGGATACTACCACATTATTACAAACAAGAAAGGAATGGAAAATTTCAATGGTGCAAGGATCATAACCTTTTGTCCACTTTTTGACTAAGTACTAATAAGAGCACGTGTGCAACCTATTACTCACGGTTGCTAACCGCATTAATGTGGATCTTTCCTAATGCGGTATCTGTTGTATTGTGACAGGTTGGTCTCAGTTTTCTAGAGTTACTCTCTCTTATGCTATCTATTATTGTTGTTCATCTCCATCTTCATTTTGGAACTGCTTTTATCATCACTGGAACTGCTTTTTATCATCACTGTTTATAGCATTACTATTCTTTACAGCATTGACTTAATTTGTTGGCTATTTTTGTTTTCTGCATCTTTTCGTTTCAGGTAAAGAGGGCTGAAAGTGGTGAAAAGCCACAAATACAAAGCAAAAAGAGAAAGAGATTGCCGAAAAAAATGCCAATTAGAGATTTGGCCGAAGAAGTAGCCCCTCATATGGAATCTAATATGGTGTGTGGTGTGTTAACTTGTAGAATTCTATCTGTTTCAGTTTCAGTATTGCAACAATTTTGAAATCTTGAAATGACAGGACAAGCGGGTGGAATATCTTTTGTCCAAAGTTGTTACCATTGCTGGTTTGCCCTCTGAACAACTCGCAAAAAGGTACAATCATGTTTTCTTCATACTTTGCCCTTTTTTGTTATGATTTTAATTTTAACTATTGTTATGGCGCCTTTACTTCATTATGGCGCCTTTACTTCATCATGCAAGGGGTCCAACTCAAGACGAGGAGGATGCTTTATCATTCCAGGAGGCCATATATGCTTTGTCTGGTGGGCGCCGAGGCCCAAATGCTCGTTGTAAGTTATCTTTCTCTCTACGGTTTTACTTTTAGAAAATTAAAGAGGTTTAAACCATTACGTGATTTTCTCCTTGCCAACCTTTGTGCAGGGATTAATTGGTTTAATCATACTGTGGCACCCGAGCACCTACCTACATTTAAGAAGCTAATCAACTTATTCCAACAATGCAAGAGCGGAGTCCTTGGAAGTGTATGTATATATTTTTCATTTTTTTCATTTATAACTACACAGTTAATGATAATTGAAAATAATTTATGTGGTTTGGCTTATTACAGGGTCATGGTAGTAGATCTGTAGTTGTTGCTGCCTTCCTTTTTTATTTAAAGATTGAGAGTAAATTAGGGGGAAGCTCATCATAGTTGTTCCTCCAAATGACACTGAATCTTGGAGTAAAGCCTTGCAACCATTCTTTCAGATTACAACACATCACCGTCTCCTTCGAAAATGTGAAGTTTTTGTCACGAGTTGCAAATACTTGAGTAAAAATCCTATCCCCCAATTTGTGTGGGAATATGTGATTTTTCAATATGATGAACATATAGATGGTGTGATGGAAAAGTTGAAAGGCAAGAACAAGCTTCTTATTACACCAGAGAATCCACTACGGGTATTAATTGCATAAGTTTATTTTTTCTTTCTTTCTTAGATTTTGTTTGTTTATTTGGTTAATGATTTTTGCTTAATTTTATCTCATATTACCCTACCCTTACAGGACGTTAAAGAGCTTAGCTCTATGCTTTGCTTCCTCCTACCGAAATATTTTTGCTCTGGGAAGGACCTATTCAATGCTATAGTGGAAAAGGGAACCACTCATGAAGTTGTTGATATGCTCAATTCAGTTAGTTTCTAATAAAATTTAGTTATATCTTTCTTTCTTTCTTCTATAAATGCTGCCTAACGCCTCCATTTCACTTCTATTATAGGTGGTTGATATATTCAACGTTGATAATCAATGCATACCGGAACATGTAGTGTATTGCATGGATCTTGGGGAGGGCATCTCGGTGTCCCAGAAGAAAATTATAAGGGAAATATACAAAATGCCCCAGGATGCTACAAGAGAAGGTATTGATAGGGAACAAGCTCTAGACCAACTGCTTGCAATGGTGAAGTGTTGCAATCACTTGAGTCTTTCTAGAGGATTGGACTTGACCAGCTTCAACGAGGAAGATATTGGCTTTGTTTGGTTGAGAGTTTAGTTTAGTTTAGTTTTAGTAGTGGATGGAGAGAGAAATAGGATAATGATTGGAAAGAGGGGTAATGATTGGAGAGATATAGAGAGAGATGAGAAAGTAATAATTGGAGAAATAGGGTAATGATTGGAAAGAAGTAGGGTAATGATTGGAAAACAAAATAAAAATAAAACAAAACACTCAAACGAACATAGCCATTGAAAATACAGGTTTTCTTTCTTACCTTGTCTTTGTTGATTAGTAGGTTTCACTTTCCCTTGAGGATGGATTAGTAAGCTTTTAGCATTGGGTTAATATAGTGAGGTTTCAGTAAGCTTTTAGGTGAAAGAATATGATCTAGCTTGTCTTAATTCGGGAATTCATTTGCTCATTTTCAGGAAAAATAGTTCTTCTCGATAGGTTGCTGAAGAAACTTGACGGATCAAGGATTGTAATAGTGTCCCAGGTTCTTTTTAGCCCGGTTTGTTTCAAGACTTTGTTTAAATTCATTTCATACGGGTTATTCACATGTTTGATTTTATTTAAACCAGATGACTAGGATGTTGGACGTTTTAGAACAATATTTAAAATTCAGGGGAAAAGAGGTTCTGCGTATTGATGAGACTTCAGCTTTAGAAGAATGCAAATCCTTTTGTGCACCTACAACAGATAATAAGATAGTCCGGTTACTATCCACCAGGGCTGGTTGCCTGGGCATTTCTCTTCTTCCAGTAGAGGCTCTCATTTTTTATGACACCAATTGGAGGTGGGTATTTTTTTTCTTTTCCTGTTTAGATCTTTTGCAATGTTGTTTAGATCTTTTGCAATGTTATCTCCTAATAATCTCAAGGATGTTCTTTGTAGGAACCCACATATTGATATGGAGGTCATATGTTGTGCACCCAAGGAAGTTATGGTGTATTACCTTTTCACAATGGTTTGTTTATGTGTAAGATTGATTCATTATGAACGAAATTGTTTGCAACTTTTTGTACTAACATCATGTTTGTTGTCTGTACAGGGAATTTTTGAAGAGACGGTTCAAAAACCCGAAACAATGGAAAGGGATAGGAATATGGATATATGTCATGCTTTTAAGCGCCAAAAGGGTGAGTGTCACCTCGAACCTACCTTCTCTGCACACTCCTCTAAGTACCATGTTGAAAACAACAGTATTGAATGTGGATAGCGGGAACCTCCTATGGGAGGTCCACATGTGTCCCCTGTGTGCCAAACGTGTGATATGATGAAAATATTCAGAAGTATATTGTAAACCTGTCACACAATAATCAGAAGTATATTTGAACCTGTCACACGGACAAAATCACGGCAAGCATAGCTTCATTTCTTTCATCTCTTGAAGAAACTACATAGCTTCATTAGTTTCCAGCCCCCTACAAAACCTACCAATCTGGTAACCTGTGGTGTGATATGTTACATACGATTCTCGCTTTCATCTATTCACTCCTCTCCTCTGATATGAATCAATTGCTTGTGTGCCAAACCAAATTGTGCAGACATGTATTGGGCATCGTGTGATGTTTAATATATTCAAGTATCAGACAAATATTTTTCTGTTTCAAAGCCTCAATAATTTTCTCCAATCTTCCTTCCTTACGGAACCCATTCATTAGAGCTCAGCTGAAGTAATAGATTCGTGGATCGAGAACAAGAGCCTCTTATGTCAAAACTTTTTGTGGGCGAGAGCGCCTTCAGAGCATGCATATTTTAGTTCTTCTCGTATTTTCATTCTCCCATCAAAAATTGTAATTTGGCAGATGTCGACGACGAGTGGTTGGTTAGGGCGATCCGGGCGGGTTCAGATCTTTGCCACTCGGAGGAGAGCACAATTGCCAACGCTGACTTCAACGTAGACAAGGTGTCAGGAGGAGAGGTATAAACTCTTTTTGCATGATTGTTTTTATCCAAGTTTGTTTTTATTTACATATGCCATTTGTTATGTTGTAGCCAATGGGCTTATAGCCCACAGAGTTCGAGCCCTGTGGGCGTGTGGTGTTCAGGTCTATGAATAGCATCTTGCATCCTTTTTGACTAACATGCTAACTTCCCGTTAAACCCTGATGTATAACGCGTAATACTAACATCCTTCTTTTTTCTTGCCAAGTTTTCATGTTGTTCTAGGTAATGGGCAAATATGGTTAGTTTGGTGTATTATCTATCTTACTTTTATCCTTCATTCTGAGCAGGCTGCAGAGAACCAAATATGACATGGGAAGTTTCCAACATCTGACATGCGAATGGGGCAATTTGTTTCCTTGTGAGGGCAAAAGCTTGAGTGGTTTCCTTTCTTTGGTCGTTTTTATCTGTAAGTTGTAGATTTCTAAACAGTTCGTTTATGGCCTAATGTCAATTGTTCATGAAATTCAGGGCTGGTGTAGAATTGTCTTAACTGAGGAATTGCTGCAAATTTTGACAGTAAATGACTGGATTTTATAATACTTAGCAGAGGGCTGTGTTGAGTTCTATTAAAGTAACTGTTTGATACTTATCAAAAAAAAAAAGTAACTGTTTGAACTTTGAATCTGTCCATTTATGATAACGGCCAAACGGATAAGTGTGGCATGTTGCTGGTCTTTCTTGTTCAATTGCTCAAACACACGAGATCCATTTTCTTTCTGGCATTCAATTTGGACATGATATGGATTTGTCTTGCCGAGTAATCTCAATTGTATTTGTGTTCGTTGTTGCTTTTGTCTTGCCAAGTAACTTCAATTGTTAATTTGAGTTGTTGCTTTTGATACAGCCCTGTCTGTGCTGAGGCGATGTGAACTTTTTCGTAACAAAAGGAGAGGAGAGAAATTTTTTCATTGTTGATGTATCTATTGATGTTCGATAAACATATTGTACAAAATTGAAGGGTAAAAGTGAAAATTTGTTCATCATTACCCATTTAGTTTTGAAGTGGTACAGTTTTTTTGGGATGGCAAAAAGTGCAAAAGTGCAAACTTCCGGACGGAGGGGGTAATTTTTTGCGTGACTGTGCTACTATGCGGGTTCTACAAGTTGAACGATTTCAATTACGGTAAAAGATGCACAGTGGGACCCATAATAGGTGGTGAAAATCTCATAAGGCGGAAAGAATTTAAACTCTACAAAGATGACAACCGAACGTAAATAGTAGGGTAAACTACATAACCCCTCTAACTACAAAGATAAAACTGTACAACCCCAAACTACTTCTAATAACTAATCTAAAAAATGAGGGTTTTTTTTTTTTAACTCGGTATACATCAGTAGGGAAGGGAAGTTAGATTAATTAGTAATTAGTACATCAAAGAGTTGATATCCTCACCATAGGAACCGAATCCATGACTTCTCACTCCCAAAGAGAACTACACGACTAACAGAGCTAAAATACTATAAGATTTGTAACATAGGAAGAGATAGTAAACAAAAATAAATAAAGAGGTTTAATTAATGCAAGTCTTTATTGTTTGGACCCGAGGGACGTGCTGCGCAGCCGGTGCTGCGCACAATCCTGGCCGTCTGTCGCTCGGATGGACGGCCCAGATTTCATCTCGGTACGACTCGAAAATCAACGGCTCGGATGTGAAGGTGTCGGATGAAATCTGAGTTGCCCATCTGAGCGAAGGAAAACCAAGATGTGCGCAACACGCCCCCCAATTCTTACTGTTCCCATTTCCTATACTTAGCAACATTTATGAAAAGGAAATTGTTAATGCCAAAACAGTTTTTGTTAACGCCAAAACACTTGTGCATAAGAGTCTTGTACTTTGCACATGGTATAAGTTTTTTTATGCACAACAATTTTGGCATTAACAAAAACTGTTTTGGCATTTGCACCACCCAAAGAGCCTTTGAAATTCCTCTCAAGGTTTCATATGCACAACACCACAAAACTTGGATACATCTTCCCTGTTACAATCCCCTTTTCTACTGGTTTATACCACATACAACGAAAAATGAACTAGTAAGCACAAACTTGCACACCAATTTTACCACCATGATGAATCAGCAATTGTAATGAATGTGGGCTGTTAACCATTTCCCTTTCGCTATTTTCCAGAAATCAGCGGAACTGAAGAAATACGAGGTTCCAACTTCTGGAATCCCACTGCTCGAGTTACGATTAATTTGTTCGCCATGACGGGGGTATTTTTCCAGTCCCATTGGATATTGGCTCCAAATTCAAAAACCCATTTGGATTTTGCTTCAAATTCACGAATCCCCTTAAGACGAAACTCTCTCCAGTACTGGAATCGGAGACGGGGTGTAAAGGAGAGGGTCTCTTCCTTGATCTTGCTGGTGTTCAACGATTCAAAACCCTAACCCCTGTCTCGTGTTCTTCTTCTCGATCGACCGTCTTCTCCCAATCGAGATAGTACTATCATATATACTAGAGGCCGGGACACACGAGTCGGATTTTCATAATATTTGTGAAAATTTGATCAAACAAAAAGCGAAGCATTTTTACAAAATGTTGGAAAAATCCGACTTGCACACGTATCGCGTGTGTCCTGGCCTCTAGTCTATTATAATATATGGTGTCGATCTCAAGCTATTATAGACTACTAAATCAGTTCGTTGAGAGATCATGGATTCAACTGGTGAGTGCCTTTAATTTCGTATGTTTCTGTTATTTAAATCAGTTCGTTGAGGGAAGATGTAAAGTTGTTTACACGATGAGAGTTTTGCATTCGTGAGTATTTTGTCTTATCAAATTTATGAATGAATATGTTCTGTTATTGGTATTTAGACTTAGAAATAAAAGTACAAGGGTATGGGTTGGATGGAACACTCCTTCTTTATTCATGGTCAGATATGCAATATTAAAAGGAATGCAAATGAGCCAGGGTTGAAATTGAAGGCATAGAAGGCAATGTTCAAAGTTAGCATTTCAAGGTTGTCGAAATATTCCTTAGTGATCATAAGTTGTAGCTTAGAGCTGTTGGTTCATATTTTAAATGTAAAATTCTATTTGTTTCTTGGATGATTTCAATTAGATCATTTGTTAAGTACGAAGTTTGATGTCGGAAGTATGTGCTTGAAAAAGTGTTAGTAGAAAGTTTGAAGTCGGAAGTATTTGGATCAAAGACGGGTAGGTACTTTGAATGTATGCTGAAAATTTTAATTGGTCTAGAAAGTTTTATAGATAGAGGAAAATTGAGATGGAGTTGTAAGTGTTCAGCCTTTTGAACTCTCATAATGTGCTCAACTTGTTTTGCTTTTGTTGCTCGGTTGTGTTATGCCATGTCATCTTTAGGTAGCTTGGGGCTTCGAGGGAGGTGCCTCCTTCAGATTGGAAAATCGTGCCTCTATGTCTATGATCACCATTAAGAAGACCCTCAAGGAAGGGAATTGATATCCGCGCCCAAACATACGAGCTATTGTAATCATATTAGTTTCGACTGTATTTCCCATATTCATCTTTCTTTTAATTTTTCTTGGTTTTCAAATCGGTGATGAATTGATTTTCTGGCATTGTATGTTGAAGCAAAAAAAAAAAAAAACAGTAGGTAGTCATTGTCCTGACCCTTTGCATATATGTTTTGGCGGAAGTTAGGGCAGTTGGAAAGAGGATGTCATTATGTAGTGGTTTAATTCGCCTAAGTTGTGACTATACTTTGTCCTGAAATTTAGACAGGTTTCTCTTTATTCGTTGTTGTAGATTGATTTTTTTCTTCATATATCTGCTTAATTGAATCTAATTACATGGAAATTGTTTGAAGCTTATTTAAAATAACAATAAGATCGTGATCGAAATCTGGAATTTTTTTTTGGATTGGTCAGAAAAGAGGGTAATTCCATTTAGTTGTGCTCAGAAGGTGTTGCATCGTGCCTTTAGGCACGGGCAATTACTAGTCCCTTTATATATTAGAATAGATAGATATACACACATGTATATTGGTATTTAGACTTAGAAATAAAAGTACAAGGGTATGGGTTGGATGGAAGTGACAAAACATAGTTATGGGTTAACCTATTAATAAAGAAATAATCTATACATATATTAAAGCAAAAGAGTGTTTCCGAACCATGCCTCACGTCGCGACAACGCGACGTATGATTTTCTAGAATTTTTATTTTTTCTACTACTTTCACAAATATTTAATATATAAATTGAATTAAACGTATAGGATTATCATTGGTCAACGTAATAGTAATGAGTAGATTCTTGATTAATATGTTCTTAACATAGGGTCGGTAAGTTTTTTACCATTTTCCTTAAAAGTTCATTCCTTCCAAATCATAATCATCTAGGAATTAATTGACAATTACTTAATAAATTCATACCAGTTATGAATGGTATGATTTATTCACAACCACCCATGAGAGCCTTCCTTCCTGATGTATCTTTTCCTTTTTCTATCATAATCTTTTTGGAAAAAAAAATAAAAATTGAAAACCACTCATGATTCGTGAGATTGCTTACAACTTTCAAACGGAATATAATGTGCCTCCTATTCTCTCCATTCAATATTTCCAATATTCTATATATACCTCATTATGTCACAGATTTTCTCTCTACTCTTTTGTCGCTCAAAGTGTTCTGACTGCATTATCAAGGTATACAGTTTGTTCTACTTTTTCTTTTCGGTTTTATGAATCCATTTTTTTAATTTTAAGTTCTGTATTCAGTTTTTAAGTGAGAATTATTAATTTTAAGTTCTATCATTAGCACAAATTATATGGGAGATGTACAATTGTACATGTGTTTCTTTTTTCTTTTTTTTTTTTTATCAACTTGCGAAAGCTACACTATAAGATCGAAATCTACTAGAGTAAATATATAATATATACAAAGTAGAAGTCTATGAAAATGATATGAATTAAATAGATCGCATTTCATGTAAAACTGTTACCGATATAAAACTACCTACACGACTATAATCTCAGAAGGGGGAGGTTCAGAAGGCATGTCCAAGAAATCACTATCAAGGTATTAATTTGGGGAGTAACAAGAAGTCACTAACCATGCATGGGTGCAATCTATAGAATCAAATACACGATCTTAATTAGTATATAACACAATTAGTCAATTGTCAATACACGATCTTAATTAGATAACAGTAATTAGTAGTTCATATGTTTTGTTTGATAACATAATTTCAGTTCATGTGTTGGTAAATAACTTTTTAACAGGATGGATAGAGAGAATGTTAAACCTAACATAAATTGCTCCAATAAAAAAAGGCAACAAGTTTGAAGGTGGTGACAATGATCGGTCAAATGGAAAAGGAGATCGTGCATCTTGCGCCAGAAATATTTGACATCTCCAAACACCAACCACTCTCTAGGTAACACAAATAAGATTTTTTTTTTCCGCAATTAATATATCTTTTGTTGTCTTTTAAAAGTTAATGAGCGGTGATTTCATGCCTTTATGAATTAACTATTGATCATATTTCCCATGTCTAGCTCTTTTATATTTTGTCGGCAAGGGAGTACAAGTCTTCAACCAATTTTAATTATTCAAAAATGCTTCATGCACAACAATTTTACACAGCACACTCACATACCCCACATGTATGTGAGTGTGTTGTGTAAATTTGTTGTACATGTGGTATTGTTCTTTGAATAATCATATGGCATGTGGTAGTCCATGTGACATATGTACTTGAAACAAAAGTAGGAGAGTCAAAAAGAAGAATAGAGAGACAAGGGAAGAGGTTTTTTGGGAATTGAAACCACAATCTCACGTTCAAGAACAATCCCTCAATAGTCTATACATACTACTTTTGGATTTTTGACGGAAAAGACACCGACTTTTTTAGAAGAAGAACCCCTCAATAGTCTATACGTACTACTTTTGGATTTTCACATGAACGGGAATTATGATTGTCAGTATTGACCGAATTTCACCTATTTAAAGTCTTCAAACTTTCGTATCTTTTGTGTTGAATGTGAATTGGTCTGAGGAGTATATGCATGTATTACAAGGTAATAATAGTTTTAACTATGTTTGGTCCTTTAATATGTTGAACGCGTTTTTCTTATTTTATATAGGATGTTGACAAAAAGCGCAAGATTGTGGAGAGTGTAACAATATGCGTACTTAGTTTTCTGGGATTGTCATCGGATTGTTGTGCTTGACGTTTTTCGTTAAATTGAGCAAATACGCTCAAGTATTTTAGATTGTTTTGTTTGTTGAATTGCTAAATAAATTTGTGAACGAATAGATTGTAGTTTAAATTAATCTGTGAACGAACAAATTGTAGCTTTTAATTTGTTGGGGGTTTTCAATCTACTCCGTGCTATAATTTAAAGACGTTCAAATAGCCACGAACAACTATCACATCATATATATGAGAGCATTTTTTTCGTTCTATTGTGATACATAACGAGAAGATGAAAGATTATAGGCCACCCTAATGAATAACTTTTTTGTCATCGTCTAATGACTTGCTTTGAATTATTTTAGATGAAAAATTAATTGATGTATGATGGCACCGACTAAAAAAGTAAAAAGATTGAGGTGAGACATAAAAATAATGTGTCTACGATGTTGTTCACTGGCCGTGCATAGCACGGGGTTTATACTAGTTTAGAAAGAAAAAGAAAGGGTTTTAATAAGAGCATTGTGTGGTGTTTGAGCAAGACGAGATGCGTTAGCTCCGGTTCTAGGGTTTTACGGTAAAATAATAACAATCGTAATTTTCTGCGCGCGCGCGCACACACATATCAAGTAAGGATCAAGTGAGCCCTTGCTTATTTTAATAAAATAAAATAAGCCTCTCCCATTTTCCGACCAGATTTTGATGATCTGAGCCGCTCAATGTGTTCAGAATGCGTTTTTAAGGGTACCCGCGAGGAATCGATGAAAAAAAATATCGAGAAGGGCTTCATCCGGCCAGTTTTTCATAAAACTATTTCTGAGCCGTTAAATGAAAACCTGTTTGAATGAAGCCCTTCCCGGGATTTTTTTCCATCGATTCCTCTGAAAAGCTTAAAAATCACATTCTGATCACATTGAGCGGCTCGGATTATCGAAATCTGGTCGGGAATGGCCTGAAAATGGAGGGGCTTATTTTAGCTAAAATAAGCAAGGGCTAACAGGATCCTTACTGATATATATATATATATATATATATATATATTTCTTAATATGAAAGTATTTATTTTGAATTAAAAGAATTTAATAAGAATTATCAAATAGGAAAACAATTAAATAGGAATTTTCAATAATTTAAATAACTAATATTGAATTATTTAATCGAAAAATGAATTATTAAATGAATTTTTATTTTTCAAAAATTCGGGTTATTACATAACCACATATACCTATTGGACTCTGGGACCCCAGACCTCAACTAAGACAAGATGCAATGTAAATTGCAAATATAAAAAATCGAATCTCGGCTCTGATACCACTCTTGTCACGCTCCAAATCCGAGAACATGATCAGCCGTGAACCACGAGACTATCACCGAATACGAAGCCTAAATAAAATATTTGACAACTCAAAATAATATTGAAAGAAATAAATATTTTATTAAAGCCAAAAAGTGCAAACCAAACCAATATTTTTCTTTGTAACAAGCTAGACAAACACCAATATCCATATCCTTCAAATATCCAATTAAACCATACGATTGCCAATATAAAATAAAAATGCGGAAGCTATTTGACATGACAAAATTAACACACAAACACTTACACATACACACTCATAAGACATGCGGAGCCCACACACACTACACAACTCTAATGTGTGGGGCCCAAATTTGGGTGAATGTGTATGTGAGTGTTTTTGTATTGTTGTTTGTAGTTCTAGAATATTTGTTAACTTTTAAGAGATTAAGATCATATTTTCCTGCGGATAAAAAAAAAAAAAAATCATATTTTCACATCACATCATATGATATGTTTTGAGGAAGAGAATCCAAATACTCCTAGTATAGAAATAGAAAAATGTTAACGTCCGCCCATTAGGAGTAGTTGAAAATGTAACCGCATTCAAAAATGTGTATTAATATCAGTAGCGTAGCTAAGAATTAGGCTCGGTGGGGGCACCATTAATTGACATAATTTTAAAACTTTTCTCTTTTATGGTAAACCACCATAATATAAATGAAAGGACTTAGAATGCAAAATTTGTTACAATATACAGATGGATAACGGGTCTTTATAAAAAAAACAAGTACATAAACTAAAACATTTTTGGCATCTTGACAAAGATACCCGAGGATGTAAGTGCTACAAGAGAAAAAATGTGTATAATTTTTAGATACAAATTGTCATGACCTATAATTTAGGAGATAAAACTGATATTATTGGATTTTGCAGTAGGGGCGCGTGCCCCCACTTGTCTCTATGTGGCTCCGCCACTGATTAATATCTGTGAAATGTGTATTGAAATCTGAACTTGTATATTTATTATATACTTGTTATTCTCCACCTAGTGGGCGGAGATTAGCAACACCAGCAAACTCTATCGGAGGATAAAGGGGCCACTATTGTAACACCCGTCCCAGATATTTGGTATTTAAAATTAATCTTGATTTTGTGAGAGGTGTGTTAATTGTGTGGTGTGTAGTATGTGATGGTTTGCACACGTGATATCCATGGGAGTACATCATAACTTGGTAACAAACAGACAAAGGAAAGAAAAAGGTAGACAAAAAAGTTAAAATAAAACAAAAACATGTGCCAAGGAGCTAGGCAAACACACGTGTAAGATGCAAGAAAAACCTCTGCCTTGGTGGCAGTTTCTACGTGCAAGTGTGCATGTGAAGATGAAGGGGAGGTGATAAAATAGACAGGATTAGTGGACTTGAAGGAGAGGCCAGTTTGGGGGCCGTGGGTTTTTGGATGGGGATGCATGAAAGGGTTTAAATTTTTATACACTTCTCTGAGCTTAGGGCACCTCATTTGATCCATGTGGACAACCCAGGCCTGTTATTGTGGACAATCCTTCCCAATGGAGGGCTCCGGATCAAGGTCTTTATAAGCTGAATTGTGATGTGGCGATTAAACGAAATCCAACCGTGCGGTGGGCACCTAACTATTTAAACAGCTCAGTATGGGATATTACGTTTCATCCAACCGCAGGATGTCTATTTAATTTATTCTAGATGGATTGGCTTATTCCTGGATTTTTTTGTGAAATCTGTACTGCCCTTGGGACTTTTAATGAATGTAATTGAGATTGTCAAAAAAAAAAAAATATCCAATGCCTATACTAGGGGTGGCAAATTGAACCCAGACCCATTAACAAACCCAGACCCATCAATTAGAAAATAGACCCAACCCAACCCATTTATTAGTTGGGTAAGAATGGGTTCAAACCCAGCTAACCTATTATTAGTTGGGTCATAATTGGGCATTAATTGGGTCAACTTAAATGACCCAATGGGCAATGAAAGTAACCCACCAAATTTCATCTCTTAATTGGTCTCTTTTGCAATTGGGAGATGGAAGAGTATAGCCCCCCTTCTCTCTCTCCCTCCTCCCCGCCCCACCCCCCCCCCCTCTCTCTCTCTCTCTCTCTCTGTCCTTCCCCCCCCCCCCCCCCCCCCAGCCCCCCCTTCTCTCTCTCTCTCTCTCTCCCCTCCCCGCCCCCCCCCCCCCCCCCCCCCCCCCCCCCCCGCCTCTCTCTCTCTCTCTCTGTCTCTCTCTCTCTCCCTCCCCCCAACCCCAAACCCCAGGAACATGGCCTTCTCTCTCTTTTATTCAATTATTTTGTGCTAAATCACACGCGTCCAAAAATATTTTGAATTGTCCGAATTAAAAATTAATTGTGACCGGTAACAATTATTTTGACCAGTCAAAATTGAAAACACATCTCATCCATTAATTGCGCGAATGGACCCGTGAAATTGTGCTCCGCCGTGAATAAATTTCTCTCATGGTAGTCCCGCAAAGGGTTTGGATTAAAAAATTGACTTATTTTTTTGTCCTTATTCAAATTTTTTTTGCATTTTTTTTGTTTTGTGTCATATTTTTGTGACTTATTAATTTGTTTTGATAAGAGGAATCAGAAAAGTAAAAAAATTTGATCGAAATTTATAATTTTTTGAATAAAGACAAAAAAAATTACTTATTCTCGTCTTTTTGAAAAAATTTATGAGTTTCGATCATAATTTTTTTTACTTTTCTAATTTTTCGATCATAATTTTTAGTATATATGTAATTGGGTTAATGGGCGGGTCGGGTTTGCTTTAAAATAAATGGGTCGGGTTGGGTATGGGTAATTAGACTCATAGTTAATGGGTCTAAATGGGTCAATGACCCATTAAAGACCCAACCCACTAACAACTTACCCAATTTGACCCAAACCCGCCCGTTTGCCACCCCTAGCCTATACCCATCCGATTGAGTTGATTATATATAGGTGCCGTGCCAACTAAAAAAATTATTCAACAGCTAAGATTATTTGTCTGGAATTATGAAATGGGTTCGCTAGACCCAATTATCCAAAAGCATTTGCCCTCTTTTTTGGTGTTCGTTTAAAAGATGGAAAAACTACTCGCACAGATGCGCATAAATCGCATTGTGACTTGTGGGGCCTACTTCACGTCCCACATGAGCCATCTGAGCCCTTTTCAAAAATATGTTTTTGGGTAGACATATTAAAAATCAGATCAATCGAATATCAAATTTTTTTGATTTGATCTTTCAATTTTTGATAACTCTAAAACACTGAATAATAACTTGGAAAGATTGAAATCAAGCCTTACGAATATCCAATTGAATTGATTTTTTAATAGGATTCACTAGAAAAAAATATATAAAAATTTAATTAATGAATGAATCGAATCATTGATCATTAAAAAATATATGCATAAGTCATTCGGAAGCTCTTGTTGGTAAAGTTGAAGAAGGCCGGTTTTTTACGGGACTCATGGTACCAAGACTGATTTGGCGCAAAAGCTTTCGCAATTGCGCTTCCCTTCTGTGAGAAATGCAGTGGTCTGGGGTTAATTGGAAGTTCTTGTTGGTAAAGTTGAAGAAGGTTGATTTTTTGCGGGACTAATGGTGAAGAGATATTCGATTCCCCTGGATATGTTAAACCTTTGGAATCATTAACAGTGGTAGTATTAGTAATGACACTGCCCATTTATATTTCCCCACCTCTAAATATCATGCATAGACCATTGGGTTGAGAATCGGTGTACAGTGCTACAACACTCACACTTTGCATAAATATATAGCCGATGTATATTTAATTAGGGCTGTGAAAATGTTAACCAAAATCGCGTGGTTTTCTTGGATATATAATTCAATTCGATGTTGATAATAAGTCAAACAAACGCACCGTCCTATGTGCTTTAGTATTAATTCTTCTTCTTTCTTCCTTGCGATTTGTTTCTTGTATGATATATTTTTTACTTTAAGTCTATTAACAAATGAGTAGTACCTAGTTCTGATTTTGCCAGTATGGGGCAGTGAGAGCAGCACATACAAACCAACCTCTAGCATTATTTGCGAAATGGGGCGCTTAGGTTCAAACCTTCAAACCATCTTACTTGAAAATATTTTATATTTCTTTAACAGGGTTTTTAGTTGCTCCGTATGAAGTTTTTCTAAGTGTAGATTGATTATCAATTTTTAACTGTCCCAATCAGAACAACTTTGATTAGTTACTACGTACATCTTGCAGTTGCTAATGACTCTAATAGGACTGAGGTACCTCCTGGTGATACCATTGAAAGATCAGAAGCTGATAAGATTGTTGATGGTTTGGACTTTGGTGAGCTTTGTAATGAGTTCGAGTGCATTAGCAGCCCCTCCGTGGAAGCTACAGCAAGATAACTTGTGCGTGATATCTTAGAGCTTCGTGAAGGCAATCGAGCCCTTGGAACCTATGCTGTTGCTGTCAAGTACAAGGTGTATACACTTTTTATCTTTTAGATATTCTATTCTGTTTATTTGTTTTGCGGTTCCTTAGAATTGCTTGTTTGTTTAACGATTATTCTTCTAAGGACCTGGATTTTACGATATGAAAAACATTAATATATAGGTTAATATTTCTTAAAAATCTCAGAGTTACAACTGTCCCTTGTCAACTATTACAGCAAATTCTGCAGAGTTCCTGAATTCCCTAAATCTTCAATTCACTCCAATCACAACCTGCGGTGAGGGTACGATAGGATTTTTAAGCTAAACAAGCGACTAGAACAAGTGCCCAACTACCTGAATCAATAGAGGTTTGAACAGAAAACAATAGCATGACACGATAATTTAAAGAATCAATATATCAAAATCTCTGAACTGTTCATAAGCAGACACTCTAGGGGCTCTCTATTCTCTGAGAGCACAGGTGGGCCTCTACCGTCTCACAGGTACTCTTTGAGAATATACGGAATGAAGCTTCTTATTGATTTGAAGCTTTGGTATTTCTAACTTGTTTTCGTAGCAGCATTTTGACTTCATCTGGTAATTTGCTCTGGTCCTATTTGATCCCTCTACCATCCAGTTTTCACAGAGAACTTTGTATTGAGTATTGATGATAAAATTCCCTCACTAGGAACAGCAGTGACATGAAAATGGTTTGACAGATTCACTTATTTTATTATTACAATTGCCGCTGTCTTTGTTTATCCTAGGTGTAATTTTTTTTTATCAGGAAAAAATAATTTCTTTGTTTACCCTTGGTGTAATTGATATCCGTCATTCATGAATGTTGAAATTTTCCTCACCACCAATTTCAGGATCCTGTCAGAAGTTTTACTGGACGTGAGAAGTACAAGAGACCACTTTGGATAACCGATGCCCTAGAGAGGCCAACTGTGGTGAGGATTCTATTCTGTAGTGGTTTATTTACCTTTCTATGTGTTTGGTCTTTCTCTCTCTCACTTCCATCCCTTGATCAGAATGTTACAAAAGAAAATGCTTTTATTTTGAAGTTATTAGTTACGACTGCTTTGCTCTGTTCTATTTGACTTGGATCACCTGGTAAAATTAGTATTTACAAGTCTTGAAATGATATCGAAGCATGTGTTTGACTAGTCTCTATATCTATCTTTCTAATCCAACTCCCCAAGGGAAACCAATATGGGCATTTTAGGTTAAAATTTTACCCGCTGCATCCCTACTAAAAACCTTGAATCGAGTCTGTAATAATAGGAAGTTGTATTAGCGCAATGACCAGCAGAGGTTGGGAATTTGATGACTGTGATGCAATCATCTTAGGTGAAGTTATTGTGAGTGTGGTAATAATTGAAGTATGTCCCACATGGTGAAGCCAGTTGGTTGAGTTAACCACACCCTTGAAGATGGTGATGCCCTTGTGAACCTCAGAACTTTCATCACGACTGCTGCTCAGGAAGAGGTTCGTGAAGCTTGCTTTCAACACGAATCACTTAGAAGTGGCTTACTCGTTGGAGGTACCTCATCGATGCTGCCACGTGTCCTTGACACATCACCCTAACGTAGACAACGTGTTCGATAGGGGCCATCTATTGAGATCTGGGTGTACCAAGCACCGTAGAGACAGGTTGATTCTAAGAAGGGATGGGAATGACCAAACCACCACAACGCAATCCGGTACTGTGACGTTAAAAAAACCTAAGGCTGGGCTAGGCATGCCATGCAGTACCACGGGAGTCTGATGTCTTGTGGCTTGGAGCCGAGAGAGGAAGCAGATGCTTGGGGTTGTGCCACCATAGCACAACTGCCCTGGGCCAGTCCACTGAGAGATATAACCACTATATTGAGGATTTTGTATTGATGCGCGCACACCTAGAAAAAAACGCTGATGGAACTGATGCAATCCATAATGAAGACCATGGGTATTTTGTATTTTCCGAAGGTTGGGAGTCATGGTATATATTCCATTGTTTGTTGAATGGATCTACTTATTTACATAAATTTGCACCTACGTACATTAACCACATGGTTTTATTAGTTGCATTTAGTCGATGTCCTATTCGTTCATTGTTCTAGACCTCCAGGTAATAAGAATAGTCTCTGAAGTCATTGATAGGTTATGCTTTGTTCTAGACCTTTGGAAAGGGGAATGGTCGTTTGCATCTAACACTACTTGTGGAGTCTATAAATTGATGCAACTTCAAGAGTATGAATGATTGATTGAATATGTACAAAATCCTGCAGCTTTAAGCTTTCAAGGTTGTGTGATGCAATCCTTTTTCTTTGGTTGTGATGATAAAGAGGCCCTAGGTGTGATGCCTAAGGTTGTCTAGGTGTGAGGCCTAGAACTCTTTTATTTATCTATTGTTCACGTACACTGTTCACAGCCCCAAAACATCCCCTTTTCTTTGTGTTTGAGCATCCTTAACCGTACTCCAAATCTGTCCTACATTAGAAACAAACCCCATTACTGTCCGTAATGAAAATGATGCGTACCCTGCCCTTGCATTACGCATTTGTTCACTCATTCTCTCAAAGCTCTTGTACTTGAGCCTTTAGGTTGAGAGTTTCTCCTCTGGCCCTTTCTCACTGTTTGACTTCTTACAGCATAGGTGTGTACTCCTCTCCGCTGACACTTCAAATCCCCTTTCCATTTTTTTCCTACACTTGTCTGGGATCACTTAGACAATATATGGACCTCGGAAGCAGAACAAAGATAGTTACAAGTATCATAGAGTGTATTTGCTTGGTCAACTAGCAGGTAGAGGCATGTTCTGGAAAATATATTCTGAACGTCTTGTTAGTTGAACAAACCAGTTTCTTTGTTGACCGATCTGTTGTCTTTTAAGGTGGTCGACCCTACCCAAAAACTTGGGCGAGTGGTGTTATCTCCTGTCTACTACCTGAAGACTAGAATGCTTGGCTGGTTGACCAACTTTTCATGGTCAACGAAATCGGAAATCTCGGTCGATCACAATGGTTTGAATTTGAAATCCTCTTGCCATTACTGGCTCTTTGGGCTTACGCTATAAGCACCCAAAATGTCTTCCAAATGAAAAGGTTGATGGATTGAGACTGACCTCAAACCTCCATTGAAGGTCTTAGATTCATCTCTTGGAGATCGGCTTGCTAGATTTTATGTTGACCTCAGGTAAATGCCTTTCAAAATAGAAAGTTCGATGAAAAAGGTATGCACTTATTGCCTCCACAAAATTGCACATGCGTGTCAGTTAGCTTAATGTCTATGCATATGAAACTATAAACTACTAACTGATCATCGTGCTTTCAATATATGAGAGGTGATGAATGGTTTACAACCTGATGCTTATTAGTACAATACTTAAGAGAGTTGAAATTGGTTAATCAACTTATATCTACGAATGAGTTTGGTACTGAAGGCTTCATAAAAATAAAATGAGAAATTTGTTAGTTGTCCTGGTTACTAATCCCTGTAGGAAACCTTGAAACTGTATTTGAAGTCGTCTTTTGAAGTGATAGCAACATATACGTTTTCTGTGTGCTTATCTTCCAATTTTCGGTTGTTTTTTTCCCTTGTGGATCTTTATCCCATTTTCTTTGTTGTAGGTTGTGCAAGAAATGGTGATGTTGTCAACCAGTGTGCTGAGTATTAAGTGGACGATAAAAGGGAAGCCTAAATCTTTACTTGCTGGTATAGGAGGAGACGTGATTATTAAAGTTGCTTCTCAGTTTACTCTGAACCAGATCAGTGGACAAGTGATCGAGCACAAGGAGTTTTGGGATTTATCAGCTTCATCACCCATTGCTCAGGCTTATTTCTGGACGTCGCGCCGTCTTTTCACTACGATCGAGTCTGGGAAAGATGTATCCGACTTTGTTAAGGACATTACCAGCCGGTTTTCAGCACCAAAAGAGAACTTAGAGATTTACCCAGACCCTTCTGGTGATCCAACGAAGGTGAGTTCTTCTTTAGAAGCTCTCTTTAGCTATCGGTTTATTTATTTCCCACTCTACGGTCTACCCTTCGTGCAGCAATTCTTATGCATCTGTGGCACAAGGTCACATGTACTGATGTACCCAAAATTCCCACACCCCCATATTCCGGTGTATCCATAGTAACTCGGATTTTTTAACAAAATTCTTACATGATCCAACGAGTTGTGGAAGCACCGGAAGGGAGGTGAAGGAGATTTTGGGTATGGGTGATCTTGGGCTGAGGAGTTTTCCTAAATTGTAGCATTGACTGATGGGGTTGTGTTCTCTTCTTGGTGATTTACTTGCAGTTCTTTCAAAGGGATGACAGTTTCCAAAGAGATGCCTACCAAATTGCACTATTCTTGGCAGTTCTATATTTCGTTGTACAGTTTCTGAGGACAACACTTTAGAGCCTACTTGGGTTACAATCTGAATATGTATAGTTGTAATTATCGGCTACACATGCAGATAATGACTGCATCATAGTATTATGTAACGACCATTTGTCTGAGAGAATTGTGTTGCCTGTTCTTTTTTTGTTCTGCGAAAGTCAGTTTTGTTAGTTGTAGTTAGTGAAGTTTTTAACCCAACCCGATACACGAGAGTACTAATATTATAGATTTTTATTCTAGTTTTTACGTCCCCAGCAATTTAAGTACTATTATCATTTTAGGCCGGAAGAAATAAGGATATAAACAAACAAAGTATATAACCGAAAAACAAAGTATAACCGATTCGTCCAGATCACTAGGTTTTTTTTTTCCCTCGTCCAGATCCAGACCACTAGTTAATTACGTTTAGTTTCTCAAATTGCAGTAAAAAATTTATGAGGTTCCCCAGTGATGCGGAGAAAAATACTCCTCGAATTTGGGCAGTGAGATTTTTTGAGTTAACATGTTGAAATTATACAATAATCCGGGAGTATCGTCACGTGGTATTCCGGATTATTTTAGAATCATTTATTTTATATGGGATAGTACTCTACGTATAGACACAAAAACGTATTGTAAAGTAATTTGGAGTACCATGTGACGATAACTATCAAATAATTACTCGTTAACAATGGCGCATATTCTTGTTCTACTGCCTCCGACGATTGGGTCTTATATTAGAAAGTCTAGGGGTGATATTACTTCCTGCCGCCGGTGGGACGTGCATGCACAAGAGTTAGATCTACTCTTAGGGCACGTAAAGGGTGTTTCATTTTCTTTTTTAAAGTTCTTTTTAAAAAAATAAGGTTTTTCAAGCTCAAAAATTATGTGTTTACACAAATAATTTTCCGACTAATATGGTTTTTGTTTGATAGATCTCATCGAGATTCTTTAAACGGTGTAAAAAAAATTAAAAAATTATTTTTCATTTTCATTATATTTAAACTTGAAAAACCTTTTTTTTCTAAAAGTTATTTTTACTGCGCATCCGGAACACCTCTCTCTCTCTCTCTCTCTCTCTCTCTCTCTCTCTCTCTCTCTCTCTCTCTCTCTCTCTCTCTCTCTCTCTCTCTCTCTCTCTCTCTCTCTCTCTCTCTCTCTCTCTCTCTCTCTCTCTCTCTCTCCAGAAGATACCCGAATCTAGGAGTTGTAAGTAACAGCTGTCACAACCAATTGTAAAGCTTACTATGATACATGGGTCTCACACATGCAGTACACTTTTTGTTAAGTATGACATCATGGTAGAATCCATACACTTTGTGTTGGGATTCATACCATTTCAACCAATAAGACAGAGGATAATGTTTACCCTCTTAAGTGGAGGGTGGACAAAACTCAACTCAAAATGAGTGCAATTTTGTTAACCCTCCTAAAAAGAAGGTTAACATTATCCTCCCTCTAATTGGTTGAAATGGTGTAAGTCTCACCCGTATAATATACTTTTTGATAAGCATGATATCACTATGTGATGGGATTCACACCATTTTAACCAATAGGAAGGAGGGTAATGTTCACCCTCAGAATGACTGCAATTTTGTTCATCCTCCTGAAAAGATGGTGAACATTATTTTATCTCTTATTGGTTGAAATGGTGTAGGTCTCACCCGTGCAATACACTTTTTGATAAGCACGGCATCACTTTATGGTGGGATCCACACACTTTGTGTTGACATCCACACCATTTCAACCAATAGGAGAAGGAGGGTAATGTTCACCCTCAACTCAGAATGAGTGCAATTTTGTTCACCCTTCTGAAAAGAGGGTGAACATTACCATTCCTCTTATTGGTTGAAATAGTGTAGATTTTACCCGTGCAATATACTTTTTGATAAGTTTGACATTACTTTGTGGAATTGGGGCAAATTGAGAATTTTAAGTGGGGTCAATTAGTATTATTTGGGTGTGACGTATAAATACCCTAGTTGAAAAATTGGATGGCAGTGGAGTCAGCTGATCCCATTTGTCTCCATTTTCCTCCGCCCTTGCTGAGAGAGTTTCGTTTAGTTATAATTGTTAGCTTTCTTTTTGGACTGAATATCTGCAATTGGTATACTAGGGACCAAAATGACACTTGCTTAACATTTTGGGATCAAAAAAGTAAATAACCCATTTTCTTTTCAAATACAGCAGTTTTGAGGTTTGGACTTTGGGGAGGACTAGGCCTTATCGGTAAGCCCAACCCATAGATGAACCTTTCTTTCTTTGGTTTACACACGCAATGTTACTGGGCAGAGAGCAGTAGCACATGAAGTACGTAGTAGTCGTTGAACAATTAGTTTTATCGCACGATCATCTTCTAGATTTTATTATTCATTGCGACATCAAAGAGGGTCTACATGTCGAAAATAACGACTCAAAACACGTTTACACGAGAAAATCCACTAAAATAATTTCAATGATTCGGGCAAGGTTGGAGGACTTTCTAGTCAAATCTAAAAAAGAAAGTACTGCTGACCCGTACGGTTCTGGTAATAATATGAAACTAGTGTCACAACTCGAGATATTAGTCGTTGCATCTGTAGAAAGACCAGATGCAGATTTATAATTGGGGGACGACAGAAGATTCTTTGCTGTCTCGAGCTTGGAAATGGCTGTCTCATAGTTTCTTACGCATGTCTGATATACATCTTTTAAAGAGCTTGCCGGTGTGCTATTAAAGAGAGAGCCAAGAGTATTGAGGGTTTGGTTAGCCGAGGCTTCACCCGCATCGATTGCGATCCGTGCGAGGCCTTTAACATCTGCAGTTTCTGAATGAGGGTCGGATTTGAAAATCTGTAGGCACAAAATATTGTTGATAGTTCTGGGGCAGATTGTTCTAACCAAATCACTTGGTTGAGATGACGAGCCATTGAGTAGAAGCACTAGCAAAAGAGAAACCATCAAGGAAGAAGACTTACTGCACGAAAAATCCATTGCTAGCTAGCTACTCCCTATTCAACTTGAAAACAATTCTCTCTCTGTGGCTGTCTCTGGAGATGATGTCCTCTTATATATAGCTTTTAGAAGGCAACAACAAAAGCAAGGTACTACAGAAAATGAATGCAGTCAAAAGGTTTTTTTTTTTTTTTTCCATTAATGCCTTATTGCTAATATTGGTAATAATATCTTAAGGATATTGGTAAGAAGTTAATTATTCCACCTAATACCTTCCAAACGCTCCTCCGAACAAACCCCTCAATCTTGTGGAATCTCACACCCTATTTTGACGGTCCAAGTGGTTCATTTGTAGGTCTTAAGTGAAAATAATCATGCAAAAAATCCGGTTCATCAAATATTTGTAGCAATATGAAAATTTCACACCTGCATTGCAATTAATGCACTTTATAACTTCAATTTTCATCAATTGATTTGAATCATGAAATAATCAAAATCTAATCAACCTAAATTTTGTATGAATGATTTAGATGTTAGGATTTACGAATTGGATCATCATAAGACTCTAAGTTATTAGATGTTGCGTTTGAGATGTGCGTAGGTGGGGCTCTTTTTTGTTGAAAGGAATTAAAACTTGCTACCGTGGTAAG
This sequence comes from Rhododendron vialii, assembly GCF_030253575.1. Classification (NCBI taxonomy): domain Eukaryota; kingdom Viridiplantae; phylum Streptophyta; class Magnoliopsida; order Ericales; family Ericaceae; genus Rhododendron; species Rhododendron vialii. Next base: position 36,048,681 of record NC_080562.1, read on the forward strand.
AAAACTCAAATGCCCGTTCTATTTTTTCTATTATTGATAAAAAAAAAATCCCCAATAGAATGACAAATTTTCATTTGTATTAAAATGGATAAGGGAAATGATGGATAATGTTAGATTTTTATAGAAAGAGATGTCAACACGGCCGTGTGTATGGGTGTTGTTATTTTCCCTACGTTTATTGAGTGTTAAATGATATCTTTAAATGCTTATGTTGGTTAACAAGCTTGTTATAGAAAGAGATGTAAGCAATGGTATCTTAAAATGCTTATGTTGGTAGCTTCCTTTTTTATGGTGTTAAATGATCATAATTAATAATCAGGACTAATTTGTTAAGTAGTTATGAGGATAAAAAGATTTTTATAGAAAATATTTCAACACTGTAAGGTGTATCCATGTGCTGTTTCTTTTCCTATATATGTTTATTTGGAAAATGTATTTATATCAATATATAAATAAATACCATAAAAAAAGAGATTTTGCAAACCCAAAATTTTGTTATTTCAACTACATTAAATGATCTTTTAAATTGGTCAATACTCTCAAGCAATGTTTTAGAAAATACTTACTATTATTTTCTGCTAAGAATTATTACACAGGTTTGCCTCGGAATGAAAAACAATTCTGAATCCTTGTCTTACAGCAATCCTTATAGACATAGTAATTTCTCTCTCTCTCTCTCTCTCTCTCTCTCTCTCTCTCTCTCTCTCTCTCAAGAAGCCACCGCCCCGCATCTCTTCCTTCCCCTCCTCCTTAGGGTTTCACACCCTAATGGGTGACGGGAGGGGAGGGATTTCTCCCCCTCGTGGAGTTTTTTCATTTCCCGATCTCAGATCTCAGAGGTTTTCTCTCCTTCCTCGTTTACCCCCATCCTCCTCCTCCCTAAACCACCATCCGCCGCCCTCTCCTCCACCTCTCCCGCCGTGTAGTTCAACAGCTTTTGGAGGTAGTGCCTTGCAGATTGTGGTCGCCAGAGGCGTCCTCCCCCGCCGAAGTAGGAGATCTAGGTTGGTGGATGAAGTCTGCTCCGGTACGGCGAGCTCCGTTCGGTTCCATTATCAATTTTTCTCTTTTTTGTTCTCTTCTTTGGTGTCCCCTTTGTGGGATTTATCCTCGTTTGTGGGGCTTCTATCACTCCTATGTGGGTGTTTATGGTTATTTTCTGTAGTGCTCCGACTGTTTGGAGTGATGGTTTTAGTTGGAATTGGATGTAGTCTTTGGACTGAGTCTCCTTCTGCTTAGTTTCTTGATCCTTGTTTAGGGATGGAGTTTCCTCTTGATGTATTGTTTATTGGATCTATAATATCATCTGTTATCGTTTTGGCAAAAATAAAATCAATCAATTCACTCGTATAAATGATATTTTTTCTTGTTCGCTAATAAATCGACTAATTACTCTCATGTTTCTATAATTTTGTGCAACAATTTTTTGTTTTGCTTTTGAGTAATTTTTTTCCCGTAATTATGATCCTAGTAGGAAAGGAGAGGTGAATTCCAATGGATCTCATAGAATCTTAAGTTTTTCAATCACTTACTCAAACTCATTATCAAATCCTACTCAACAGAATATAATTCTGGAGGTACATTGGCTTCAGTACCTGCAGGATTATTAATAGTACTCTACATTTGAAACTAAAACTGGTTCTCAATCCCTCTACCCCTCTCTCGGCCGGCAAGCGACAGTGGCTGCAAGGGAGAAGTTCTGATGGTTGTGTTGTTGAAATGAGTGCTTTCATCTTTAGCATGCATGCATAAACACAAAGATATATAGTAAGAGTAAGAGTAAGAAGTGTCCTCTTGTCTAGTGTTTTTTTTATTTGTAATTTCCTTCTATTTGATAATGGATTTAAGCACTGCGTTTACATAACCTACTAGAGTGAGGTTGAGCCTTCGAGGATAATGAGACAGTACTGAATTAAAATTAATTGCGTTGGGTATAATTGGGTTTGATAATTCCATAGAAATATAAGTCGAATTAGATGTTCCTTGTTCTTCAATCCGTTTGACGATGCTTTGCTTTGGGCATACGCTTAGAGTGCATCGCAAAGAGGGTCTACATGCCGAAAATAACGACCCAACATACGTTTACACAAGGAAAGCTAAAACAATTTGAGTGATTCGGGCAAGTAATTGAGACTTGAAAGCCAATTTATCGAGTTTGGTCGGTATGGCCGGTTCTGGTGATACTAAGAAAATAGTTTCACAATTCAAGTTATTACTCGTTGCATCTGCAGCAGGACTGGATGCAGATTTATAATTGGGAGATGACAAAAGATTCCTTGCTGTATTGAGCTTGGAAATGACTGTTTCATAGTTTCTTCCACAAGTTTGATATCGATCTTTTAGAGGGCTAGCCGGTGTGCTATTAATCAGAGAGCCAAGAGTATTGTGGGGGTTCGATATGACGGGACCTTGTCCTGAGCTAAGGTTCTCCCTCTGTTAATCCGTTCTCCTGCCTCTAGACCTGCAACAAGTCACTAGGGCTATGTAAGCCCAGTGACCCTCCGACGATCAAGTTAGATCTTGGGGGAGAATGTAGATCTAGGGTTTAGGGAAGATGGCATACCTCTCAAAGATGAATATCCTTTTGTATTTATAGACCTAAGTTTGCTTTGCCTCCAAGCTAGAGCGTGGAGGATACACTCGAGTAACCGTCTCAGGTGACGTCATGAATGACAAATGGAATAGAAACGGTTATGGAGCACATCGCCCGATCTGACCCCAATGATTATGCCTGTTACACGATCTTCATGGGCCCATCTGGCGTAATTGCCTCCTTTAGGGAGCTTCGGATACACCGAAGCAGAAACTTGTGCTAAGAGTATTCTCCGAAATCAGTCTTTCTACCGAGCAACGAACTGAGCAGCATGCCCGAACCATAGGTTCCAACCGACTCATTGACCGAGCTCCCACAGGGCTCTGGCTCGGAACACCTAGCCAGGTTACTGAGGAGTTGATCGAGGCCACCACAAGTATTAAGGGTTTGGTTAGCCAAGGCTTCACACGCATCGATTGCAATCCGTCTGAGGCCTTTAACATCTGCGGTTTCTGAACGAGGATCGGATTCGAAAATCTGTAGGCACAAAATATTGTCTATAGTTCTGGGGCAGATTGTTCTAACCAAATCACTTGGTGGAGATGATGAGCCAATGAGTAGAAGCACTAGCAAAAGAGAAACCATCAAGGAAGAAGACCTACAGCACGAAAAATCCACTGCTAGCTACTCCATATTCAACTTGAAAACAATTCCCTGTCTGTGGCTGTCTCTGGAGATAATGTCCTCTTATATATAGCTTTTAGAAGGCAACAACAAAAGCAAGGTACGTAGTAAAGAAAATGAATGCAGTCAAAAGGTTTTTTTTTTTCATTAATGCCTTATTGCTAATATTAGTAATAATATCTGAAAGATATTGTTAAGAAGTTAATTATTCCACCTAATACCTTCCAAACGCTCCTCTCAACAAACCCCTCTATCTTGTGGAATCTCACAACCATTTTGATGGTCCAAATTGATGAAACTTGAAGAAACTCGAAGGTCAAGGTCTCAAAATTAGAGGGCTTGATCCGAAACACTGTAAATCAATCATTTTTCCCTTCTAATCTTCTCTATTTTTTTTGTTTCTCCCTTAAAGTTCTTTGATTTTAATACATTACTTTGACCTAATTTTCCCAGGTAAAAAAACAACCCTCTTCTCAAATTTGGGTTGATAAAAATATTAGGGCTTTTAGGAGCTTGGAAATGGATGAAGGCATTGTTGTATCCTACTCGCTTAGCACTGTTGTATCTTAGCTTGAACGTAGAATTGTTAGAGCTAGATTTGTTTCATTGTATAAAAATTCCCAAATCCAAAACCTTAATCTGCAAGTGTTAGAAACCATACAGATATATTACTTAATTTATTTATATCTTGACATATGTTTTTCTCTCTTTCATGGATTTCAGAGCAAGCTCGAGCATATATGCGCTTTGTTTTAGCTATATATTAGAACAAAAATAAAGAACTAAATTGTTTACTAGCTTCTCTTTCTCATTTTAGTCCTTTCTTTTTATCCAGCAATCGGAAAGATTCCGAGCTAAAAATAGAGACATTAATTCTTCCATGGTTTGCGAAAGCTAAAGGAGATTCTTTGATTCCACAGCAGCCACATGTACCAGTACCGAAAGCGCAAACTCAAGCTATAGAACATCGAGGGAAGGGGACCCAATGTGCGATTGTATGCGTAGAGCTCTGTTGAGGACTTCAACGACGGTGAAATTCTTTGTTGTTTGTTGGTAGTTTAATTTTCATTGTTTTGTTAGTTTTTTCTGATTGTTTTGTGTAGATACTCCTTAATAGTATATGATTCGATTGTGAAGTATAATTGTGGTATAGACTAAACTCGCAGAAGACGATGGCACGATTCAAATTGCCAAGTACGTTGTGTGGAATCCATCTGGTTAGCAATAGTATCAATGAATATTGAACTTTCCTTAAGCGAAATAAGGTTTCCCATATCCTCCATTCTTCATTTTCTGAAGAAACTGCCAGTTAAGTTGAGCTTGCTAGGTTGCCCCCCATTTGTTCCTTTGGTGAATTATGAGCCGAGACAGCCCAAATTATTGAGGTATTGCTTGTCTTGTTTTAATGGATTGTGCCGAAGCATACCTCGTCTATTTGTGCTTGCGCTTGTCCAGTTGAAATGAGGAACCAAATTTTACACTATCTCCAGAATGGACCAAAATAGAGTACCATAATTCGTTGAAAGGAGCATAGCATCCAAGAAAAAAGTCGTATTCATTAATCTCATGGAATGCAGTACAATTAGAACAATATAAGTCGTATTTCTTTTCTAAAGATATTTCTTCTTCTCTAAAGAAATGGCCGTACAACATTTTTTCGCTAATCGGCAAAGAAGAAATATTCAAAGGGAAGGGGATTGATTACATATTAAGATTACAGAACTTAGAACTATAACAATAGCCTAAACCGGGAGGTCCGGGACATATCAATGACTCAAGCCCCAAGCAGATATCAACCCCAAAGCAGGACAATAGGCATTTCCATATCACGGCAAACACCATCAGATATCTTTGGCATCTTCTTCGACAAATAAAAGCAGAGCCCCGTATAAATGGTCACCATCCACTCAAATGATAACCATGAGGAATTAGATAACATGAGCTGCATATTCATTTCAACAGACGTAAAGCACAAAGATTATATTATCGTCAACCGCATCAGTAAACACGAGTTGCATCAACATTTTATCAATTACAGGAATCCCACGTCTCTTACATCAGAAGCAGCAAACCATTCCATTAAACATAGACATCAGGCGAAAAAAATTGAATAAGGATAAAAAAAATAAGCCATGAACAAGCCGGCTTTTCATTTATAAGTTGAATTTTCTCTCTCTAAACATATTTCAAGGTGCAGGTACAGAGAAAAATTTGGAACTCGTATAAAATTTGGAAACTTCTTTGATTGTATAAATTTCTTTTGATTACCTAAGAAAAAACCTAAAAACGGAAAACAATTTGTAGAAAACTAGGGAGAGAGAGAGAACCGGAAAGTAGAGAGAGAGAGAGAGAGAGAGAGAGAGAGAGAGAGATTCCTTTGCTGAAGAAAGCAGATGAATTGAGAGGCCTTTTCTAGTGACGAGGAAAGTCAGCGCACATTAATAGGAGATAGATTGAGAAGGGTTCAAATTAGTTGGGTCATGTTCATGACTTATTGAGTCATTTAAGTTGACCCAATTAAGACCTAATTAATAAATTGGTTAGATTTTGGATTGTGTCTATTTTCTAGTGAATGGGTCTAGGTTGATTAATGGGTTTGAGTCTAATTTGTCACCTCTAATTTTTTCTTACCTAAACCATAAGCAAAATATTGCCCACAAAAAAGCATCAAGATCGAAGATTCTTTTTTGCCAGCCAAAAGCCCTAATTTTTCATCAACCCAAATTTTTTTTTTTGATAGGCTTCATCAACTAGAATTTGAGAAGTTGGTTTTTCTTTTTCCCGGAAAAATTAGGTCAAAGTAATGTACTCGATACAAAGCTGCCAAACATTCTAACCAATAAACACTAAACACCCGAATAAAGGAAGCTACAAATCGACAAAATCGAGTGTACGAAAAATCCAAGGCAAAACCCTCAACTGCGAAAAAAGAACCGCATTAAGGTTGGTAGCCCCCCTCCCCCTCTCTCTCTCTCTCTCATTCATGTTTTTGTTTTTGTTTTTGTTTTGGCTTAATTGCAAAAACACACCCTAAATTATTACTTTTTGACAACTTTATCCCCTTAAGTTTAAATTCGAGCAACTTCACCTCCTAACTATCAAATTTGAGCAACAAAATAACGTACGTACCCTTTTGTTAAAAAAAATACGTTATATATACTCCCTCTTCCTTCTACAGTATTTTTCATGTTCTCTCTCTCTCTCTCTTCCGCCTCTGTCTCCCTCCTCTCTCAGAAACCCACCCAACGCTCCTCCCTCCAGACGCAGGCGACGGCCTGCACGACGCTGACGACGGCCTGCACGACGCTGACGACAGACGACGACGCCGACCTGATTCCCCAGTGAACGACGACGACGACCTGCTTCTTCCCATCCGTAAGTTCTCTGTTTAGTTAAGTTGGTTTAGGGCAAAATAATTGGGAAGCCTGCTGTTTATTGACATGCATAAGGGCTAAAAAATTGTTTATTGTTGTTTATTGTTTTCGAATTTAATAAACCCTAAATCTCTGAGTTGAACATGAGATCTGGAATTCATTTAATGCTGATTAGCTGATTAGCTTTTGGGGATTTATTCCTGAATTTGGGCCGTAACTTGTATGGTTGCCGACGACAGTGGCATACGGGCCACGTACTTAGTTTTATTTGTGTCGACCTTTTGGGTTTATGTCTGCTTAAAGTTACAGTTCTTGTTTCTTAATCGAATCACGATCATAATTTTTTAGTATGACACTTTTTTGGTTTTGTTGTTTAGTCATGCAATGATTCAAATTCATGACCACGTTTGCTGGATTTGGTTCAAGTAGTTGTAACCAAATTCCACTTAGTCGCTACCCGGAGCCTAAAAAATCTCTACCTGTAGCGAGCGACCAGATTCTATGCAATGTTGTTCGATAAGGTCAACTACCCGTAGCCGCTGGAAAATTTTGAACAGGTACCCGTAGCCAAAAAAATCTCTACCCGTAGCTAGTGACCATAAACTATGCAATGTTGTCGATTTTGGACAACTACCTGTAGCCAAAAAAATGCCCTACGCATACCCGCTGGACAATTTGGAAAAAAAACCCACGATCCACCCAGGTGGTGAGTGGAGGTGGTGCTGGTGGTGTGGGGTGGTGATGTGGGAGGGGGTAATTTTGGAGTAGGAGGAGGAGTATAAATGGGTTTTACATTTAGGGTTTTTTCTGGTGAGGTTACAAAGGTGTGGAGGAGAGGAGAGGAGAGGAGAGGAGAGAGAGAGAGAGAGAGAGAGTTTTATCTGGTGTGTAGAGGTGTAGAGGAGAGTTTTTAAAAAGGGTGTAAAGGGCATTTTTGAACATTACTTTACTTTTCCATCCAATTTTGAAATTTTCCATCCAAATTCATAACAGAATTGGATGGAGAATGGGGGAGGGGGTGAAGTTGCTCAAATTTGGTAGTTAGGGGGGTGAAGTTGCTCGAATTTAAACTTAAGGGGGTGAAGTTGCCAAAAAGTGATAGTTTAGGGGGTGTTTTTGCAATTAAGCCTTTTGTTTTTGTGTATACCTTTCTGAGATCTCCCTTTATCTGATTGGTGCGGGGGTTTTGAAATTCTCTCTAGGGTTTTGCGGGAGAAGAAGGTGATGGAAACTCCGATGCTCAGATGTGGTGTTGTCGGCCCAGTGACCCGCTCACGATCGAAAGCTGGAGAAGCGTTGTCATCGTTGGTGGGGAAAAAACGTAAAAATCGTGAGGTGGTATGCTCTGGCGAGACGTCTAACAGTTCGTCATCAGATGATCTTCTGATGCATTTACAGATTGACGAAGAATTCTCTCGCGAGTATTGTTTCACCGACTGCGAGAAATCAGACCTGCTGCTGCTGCAGGCATACTCAGATCTAAAGAAGAAATACGTCGCTAAGGTAGCTTCCGTTCAAAAAAAGAACACCACCGCAAAGGTAGCTTCCGTTCAAACAAAGAAGAACGCAAAGGTAGCTTCAGTTCAAAAAAAGAAGAAAGCAAAGGTAGCTTCTCTCTCTCTCTCTCTCTCTCTCTCTCTCTCTCTCTCTCTTGCTCGTTGTCCTTTTAGACCTTTCTCAGATTTGATTGCTGCGGGGGTTTAGAAATTGTTGGGTGTTCCTCCCTCTATAGGGTGTCACTACAAATTCTGAGGAGGAGGCGGTGGGCTTGACATCAGAACAGCGGCAGGAATACTCCCACAAGGATTTCGATTACCCTGTATGTATAACTAACTATATTAATTGTGTACAAATACTACATTTTCTTCTTCTTCACACGTACTACTTACTTCGCTCTCTCTCTCTCCCTCGTTGCATCCTCGCCATCCTCACGCTGCAGTGTATTTATGCATGTTTTGTTCTTTTTTTTTTGCTTCTGTTGATGTGATGGATACAGGAGTTTTATCGTGGACCTTCTAGCGACCTACCTATACACATTATTTTAGCTACAGAATTCAATCCAGATTTACCGGCTAATTTCTCCCGTCAGATAAAAAACTCGGCCAAGGCTATGGATTATTACAACAGTCGATTTGTAAGTAGTTGATTGTTTCTTCTCCTGTGTGTGTGTGTGTGTCTTGTTCTTGGTTTGTCAATTCGTAAGTGGTTGATTGTTTCTTCTTCTTCTCTGTGTGCGTGCGTGTCTTGTTCTTGGTAACTACCTTGTGCATGATTTTGGACTATTGTAGAACTCAAACTACGTCGAACCTTTTAATCCCCTCCTGATGACAACGCGGGAGGTTGGTGGTGGTTATTTGGATTTCGTTGTCATAGACACCCATAAATCAGGTCGACATGCCAATGAGATGTTCCAAGCTATCCTGTATACCTCTCCTGGTAAGGAACCCGAGGCCCTCATGTGCAGACCTGAATACATGCCCCCTGGCACCAAGAAAGGTTACCGCCCCTTGAAAGGTACCCTTTGTTTCACTCTATTGTGTGTTGCCTGTACATTGGTATTACTGGATTGTGTATGGTCCTATGAGCTATCCTATACTTCTACAATTGCTGCATTGTGCTGGTTTTGAGATGTAGTAGCAAACATCAATAGGTTGAGATTGCAAATATTGATTTTGAATGGGTCACCATGATTTGTTTGTGTTTGGCCGTATAATTGGTGTATCTAAAACCTTGGTTGAGGTGGTTAGAATAAATTGCATTCATTGACGGATTGTAGTCATGCAACCCTGTTGGATATATGGAAGTGATAGTTAAATTTGGGAGGCTCATTTGTTACTTGATAAATCAATCTGGATTTCATCTTGTGTTTGGATTCTTGTGAAGACTGGATTTGAGGATGATTCAAGTTAATTGTTCAGACGGTGTTGTTTAAGATGTGTAGTTGATTAGTATAATCGATAGGCCAAAATGTGATTTACAGTGCCATAGGACGTGTGATACGGAAACAAACATAAATATCTTCCAGTTTAAGGAGTTCAATGAGGCAGTTCTGGGATTTCTGCACAGATGATCCACTACCTATCGCACTCAAATTACTTCCTAATATTAATGGTAGTTGAGGCATACATTTCTTGTGTCAAGGTGTTATTAGTTATTTTGATTCAATTACGAGTATATCTTTGTAGAGATGCACGTCTTGTTCCAAATTGTTTGTTCACTGTTGGAGAATCCTACAATTTTTTTAGATTTTCTTACATTGACTTTTCAGAATGAACAATCATTTTGGGACATCTTAAAAATTGGTCAAACAGTTTGCATCGGAGGTTGTATTTGTTAACTGAAATGCATATAATTGGTTTTATGAATGAAGTAATAGTACGATTAAATTACGTATTATTGACAATAAGAGTAACTGTTCTGTTTCGTGGATCTTCTATGTGAGTGCCAAAATGTATATGTAATGTTCTTAGGCATTTTCCATATGGTGTACCCAAGGGATTGTCCATCCCATTGAGTGTACCGGAAGGAATACGAACACTTTCGATTTGTGAAGTCTTGTCAACGGGCAATAGGGTAATTCCACTCACTCACGCCTAGGCAATTGCTTCCCTTAATCAATTGCACTGTGTGGTAGGAATTGATTCGTAGAGTGGACTGAATGCAATTATATGCAGAGGTATTGGAGTGTTTATGCGAGGCAATTGGTTACACTGAAATTTTTACGGGCTTTATTAACCTTCCTGCTATTGTGCTATTTGCAGTTGGTTGGTGACATTTGACAACAATGGCAGTATGCTCTGGAAGGTCCATTTTTATGGTATTTGTGTGGAGTGGATCTCAACTTCTTAATGTATGGGATTTCGAATGCTTATTAGCAGTAGTATGTTTACTATGTAGTGCATGGTTCATTGTAAGTGTTATCTTTGTGGGGGTGAATTGTATCTGTCTGTCTGCTTTTGGATGGTAACAAACTACTACTATGAAAGACCCACTTAGCTTACAGTTTGGTTCATTTGGACGGTATGTGTGTGGAATGGATCACTTCTTTTTACTAATGGATTTTGAACGCTTATTAGTGGTAGTATGTAGAGTGGATTGTAACTATCTCTGCTTTTGGATGTTAACAAGGAGTACAATAAAAGACCAACTTAGCTTACAATTTGGTCATGGCACTTCTCTGCCATACATTGCCATTCGAAAGTGTCATCTACTTATAAAGTGTCAAGTGTCAACCCATTATTTATTCGATCTAAAGCCATGTTTCCTCTTCTCCTTTCTCCTTCTAATTCTCCAATAGTTTGGTTCCTATGTAAATTAAGTATTGTACCAATTCATACAATTTCAACAATTTAACCAAACAAATGTTGAACAGTTTCCCCCAAGACCTTGAAAATAGGCATACTAGTGTCGGGCTGTGTGTTCGTGCAGGGCAAAATGAACACATCAATCAGTGATAACTTTATTTATGGTAAAATCCCACTGTAATGAGGCCACACATCACCCTAACATAGACTACACATTCGATACGGGGCATCTTTTGAGCTGTGTGTGTACAAGCACCATAGAGACAAGCTGATTCTAAGAAGGAATGGGAATGACACCACAATGCAATCCTGTACTGTGACATTAAAAAAACACAAGGCTGGGCTTAGGAATTCCATACAGTACCACGGGAATCTGAGGTCTTGTGGCTTGGTGCCGAGAGAGGAAGCAGATGCCTGGGGTTGTGCCATCATAGCACAACTGCCCTGGGCCAGTCCACTGAGAGATATTAAGGATTTTGTATAGATTTGTGGACACCTAGAAAAAAATGCTGGTGAAAAGCTGGCATAGAGAAATTTGTTAGTTGTCCTGGTTACTAGCCCCCGTAGGAAACCTTCACACTGTATTGGAAGTCTTCTTTTCAAGTGATAGCAACATATACATTGTCTGTGCGCCTATCTTCAAATTTTCCGTTGCTTTTTCCCTTGTGGATCTTTATCCCATTTTCTTTGTTGTCGACTGTGCAAGAAATGGTGATGTTGTCAACCAGTGTGGTGAGTATTAACAGAAAGTCTACAGTTACCGATCGGGATTTCCCGATCGGAATCCCGACGCCCCGCCGGGCACGTTCCGACCACTGGAAGGCCGATCCGATCCGTCCAATAATTCTAAAAAAAAAAACCGAGTGCGCCAACGCGAGAATAAATAGCATCCGACATGTGTAAGTGGACGATCCAAGCACTCCTTTTTTGGCCGATCCAAACACTCCGTTTTTGGCCGATCCAAACACAAAAAAGGAGTGTTTGGATCGGCCATTTACACACGTCGGATGCCGTTTATTTTCACGCAAGCCCACTCGGTTTTTTTTTTAGAATTATTGGACGGATCGGATCGGCCGTCCGGTGACCGGAGCGTGCCCGGTGGGGCGTCGGGATTCCGATCGGGAAATCCCGATCGGTAACTGTAGACTTGCTCGAGTATTAAATGGACGATAAAAGGGAAGCCTAAATCTTTACTTGCCAGTAGGGGTGGCAAATTGAACCCAGACCCATTAACAAATCCAGACCCATCAACTAGAAAATAGACCCAACCCAACCCATTTATTAGTTGGGTAAGAATGGGTTCAAACCCAGCTAACCCATTATTAGTTGGGTCATAATTGGATATCAATTGGGTCAATTTAAATGACCCAATGGGCAATGAAAGTAACCCACCAAATCCCATCTCTTAATTGGTCTCTTTTGCAATTGGGAAGTGGAGGAGTACGCCACCCCCCCCCCCCCCCCTCTCTCTCTCTCTCTCTCTCTCTCTCTCTCTCTCCCCTCCCCCCCACCCCCAGGAGCGTGGCCTTCTCTCTCTCTTTTATTCAATTGTTTTGTGCTAAATCACACGCGTCCAAAAATATTTTGAATGGTCCGAATTAAAAATCAATTGTGACCGGTAACAATTATTTTGACTGAAAACACATCTCATCCATTAATTGCGCGAATGGACCTGTAAAATTGTGCTCCGCCGTGAATAAATTTCTCTCATGGTAGTCCCGCAAAGGGTTTGGATTAAAAAATGAACTTATTTTTTTGTCCTTATTCAATTTTTTTTTTGTATTTTTTTTGTTTTGTGTCATATTTTTGTGACTTATTAATTTTTTTTGATGAGAGGAATCGGAAAAGTAAAAAAATTTGATTGAAACTTATAATTTTTTGAATAAAGACAAAAAAAATCAATAAGACAAAAAAAATTACTTATTCTCGTCTTTTTGAAAAAAATTATGAGTTTCGATCATAATTTTTTTTTACTTTTCTAATTTTTCGATCATAATTTTTAGTATATATGTAATTGGGTTAATGGGCTGGTCGGATTTGCTTTAAAATAAATGGGTTGAGTTGGGTATGAGTAATTAGACTCATAGTTAATGGGTCTAAATGGGTCAATGACCTATTAAATACCCAACCCACTAATAACTTACCCAATTTGACCCAAACCCGCCCGTTTGCGACCCCTACTTGCTAGTGTAGGAGGAGACTTGATTATTAAAGTTGCTTCTCAGTTTACTCTAAACCAGATAAGCGGACAAGTGACCGAGCACGATTTCTGGACGTCGTGCCGTCTTTTCGCTACGATAGTCTGGGAAAGATGTATCCGACTTTGTTAAGGACATTACCAGCCGGTTTTCATGAGCACCAAAAGAGAACTTAGAGATTTACCCAGACCCTTCTTTAGAAGCTCTCTATAGCTGTCGGTTTATTTATTTCCCACTCTACAGTCTACCCTTCATGCAGTAATTCTTATGCATCTGTGGCACAAGGTCACATGTATTGATGTACCCAAAATTCCCACACCCCTTATTCCGGTGTATCCATAGTTACTCGGATTTTTTAACAAAATTCTTACACGATCCAACGGTTGTGTAAGCACTGGAAGGGAGGTGAAGGAGATTTTGGTTACAGGTGATCTTGGGCTGAGGAGTTCCTAAATTGTACCATTGATTGTTGGGGTTGTGTTCTCTTCTTGGTGATTTACAGTTCTTTCAAAGGGACGACAGTTTCCAAAGAGATGCCAACCAAATTGCACTATTCTTGGCAGTTCTGTATTTCGTTGTACAACACTTTAGAGCCTATTTGGGTTACAATCTGAATATGTATAGTTGTAATTATCGGCTACACAAGCGGATAATGACTGCATCATAGTATTATGTAACGACCTTTTGTACGAGAGAATTGTGTTGGCTATTCTTTTTATTTTTCGGCAAAAGTCAGTATAATTAGTTATAGTTAGTGAGGTTTTTAACTAGGGGTGGCAAACGGGCGGGTTTGGGTCAAATTGGGTAAGTTGTTAGTGGGTTGGGTCTTTAATGGGTCATTGACCCATTTAGACCCATTAACTATGAGTCTAATTACCCATACCCAACCCGACCCATTTATTTTAAAGCAAACCCGACTCGCTCATTTACCCAATTATATATATACTAAAAATTATGATCGAAAAATTAGAAAAGTAAAAAAAAATTATGATTGAAACTCATAATTTTTTTCAAAAAGACGAGAACAACTAATTTTTTTTGTCTTTATTCAAAAAATTATAAGTTTCGATCAAATTTTTTTACTTTTCCAATTCCTCTCATCAAAACAAATTAATAAGTCACAAAAATATGACACAAGACAAAAAAAATGCAAAAAAAATTTGAATAAGGACAAAAAAATAAGTCAATTTTTTAATCCAAATCCTTTGCGGGACTACCATGAGAGAAATTTATTCACGGCGGAGCACAATTTCACGGGTCCATTCGCGCAATTAATGGATGAGATGTGTTTTCAATTTTGACTGGTCAAAATAATTGTTACCGGTCACAATTGATTTTTAATTCGGACCATTCAAAATATTTTTGGACGAATGTGATTTAGCACAAAATAATTGAATAAAAGAGAGAGAAGGCCATGCTCCTGAGGGGTTTGAAGGGCCGGGGAGGAGGAGAGAGAGAGGGCTCCTGGGGGGTGGGGTGGGGTGGGGTTGGGTTGGGGGGAGAGGGAGAGGGAGAGGGAGAGGGAGGGAGAGAGAGAGAGAGACGGCTCCTGGGGGTGGGGTGGGCTGGGGTTGGGTTGGGTTGGGTTGGGGGGAGAGGGAGAGAGAGAGAGAGAGAGGGGGGGGTGGTGGATGGGGAGGGAGAGAGAGGAGGGGTGGGTGGGGAGGGAGAGAGAGGAGGGCCGTACTCTTCCACTTTTCAATTGCAAAAGAGACCAATTAAGAGATGGAATTTGGTGGGTTACTTTCATTGCCCATTGGGTCATTTAAGTTGACCCAATTAATGTCCAATTATGACCCAACTAATAATGGGTTAGTTGGGTTTGAACCCATTCTTACCCAACTAATAAATGGGTTGGGTTGGGTCTATTTTCTAGATTATGGGTCTGGTTTTGTTAATGGATCTGGGTTCAATTTGCCACCTCTATTTTTAACCCAACCCGATACACGAGTACATGGTGCCCATCACTCCATTCGCAACTGTCAGCAAAGCACAAACTGGCCATAATTTGCTAGGCTATTGGGCAAAAAGTACCACTTCTGTAGGGAAGAAGACAATAGTGTTGCTAAATTCTGTTCAACCAATCAGAAAGTGGATGACATTACTCAACCTTATGTGAGGCACGCACATGGTTCTACTTTAATTATCAGAGTCGTTCATTTTGTAAAGCTTGATTTTTACATGATTCTTGCAAAAGACAACCTCAATCTCGCACCTAAGTTAATCGAATAAAGAATTTTAGACAAAGAATTGGATGATTGTCTCAGTATTTGAAGATATTTAATTGAGCTTATTGTTCTAAGGAGTGGCCGGTCAAAGAATTAAGCTTACAAAATGAGTTGCTCCTATTCTCACCTATTTCGGGTTAAGAATATGTGAAAGCACGTTTTTCTCTATAAAAACGGTTCGTTTTGTGTGTTTTGTTTGTTTTTCTGAGTTTTTGCTAGATATGGGTTATATTTTTGGATTAAGCATTTGAGGAGTCTAAAAACTACAAAATTATGACCAAAAGCAAAAACGGAAAACAATTTGTAGAAAACTAGGGGGAGAGAGAGAGAGAGAGAGAGAGAGAGAGAGAGAGAGAGAGAGAGAGAGAGAGAGAGATTCCTTTGCTGAAGAAAGCAGATGAATTGAGAGGCCTTTTCTAGTGACGAGGAAAGTCAGCGCACATTAATAGGAGATAGATTGAGAAGGGTTCAAATTAGTTGGGTCATGTTCATGACTTATTGAGTCATTTAAGTTGACCCAATTAAGACCTAATTAATAAATTGGTTAGATTTTGGATTGTGTCTATTTTCTAGTGAATGGGTCTAAGTTGATTAATGGGTTTGAGTCTAATTTGTCACCTCTAATTTTTTCTTACCTAAACCATAAGCAAAATATTGCCCACAAAAAAGCATCAAGATCGAAGATTCTTTTTTGCCAGCCAAAAGCCCTAATTTTTCATCAACCCAAATTTTTTTTTTTGATAGGCTTCATCAACTAGAATTTGAGAAGTTGGTTTTTCTTTTTCCCGGAAAAATTAGGTCAAAGTAATGTACTCGATACAAAGCTGCCAAACATTCTAACCAATAAACACTAAACACCCGAATAAAGGAAGCTATAAATCGACAAAATCGAGTGTACGAAAAATCCAAGGCAAAACCCTCAACTGCGAAAAAAGAACCGCATTAAGGTTGGTAGCCCCCCTCCCCCCCTCTCTCTCTCTCTCATTCATGTTTTTGTTTTTGTTTTTGTTTTGGCTTAATTGCAAAAACACACCCTAAATTATTACTTTTTGACAACTTTATCCCCTTAAGTTTAAATTCGAGCAACTTCACCTCCTAACTATCAAATTTGAGCAACAAAATTACGTACGTACCCTTTTGTTAAAAAAAATACGTTATATATACTCCCTCTTCCTTCTACAGTATTTTTCATGTTCTCTCTCTCTCTCTCTTCCGCCTCTGTCTCCCTCCTCTCTCAGAAACCCACCCAACGCTCCTCCCTCCAGACGCAGACGACGGCCTGCACGACGCTGACGACAGACGACGACGCCGACCTGATTCCCCAGTGAACGACGACGACGACCTGCTTCTTCCCATCCGTAAGTTCTCTGTTTAGTTAAGTTGGTTTAGGGCAAAATAATTGGGAAGCCTGCTGTTTATTGATATGCATAAGGGCTAAAAAATTGTTTATTGTTGTTTATTGTTTTCGAATTTAATAAACCCTAAATCTCTGAGTTGAACATGAGATCTGGAATTCATTTAATGCTGATTAGCTGATTAGCTTTTGGGGATTTATTCCTGAATTTGGGCCGTAACTTGTATGGTTGCCGACGACAGTGGCATACGGGCCACGTACTTAGTTTTATTTGTGTCGACCTTTTGGGTTTATGTCTGCTTAAAGTTACAGTTCTTGTTTCTTAATCGAATCACGATCATAATTTTTTAGTATGACACTTTTTTGGTTTTGTTGTTTAGTCATGCAATGATTCAAATTCATGACCACGTTTGCTGGATTTGGTTCAAGTAGTTGTAACCAAATTCCACTTAGTCGCTACCCGGAGCCTAAAAAATCTCTACCTGTAGCGAGCGACCAGATTCTATGCAATGTTGTTCGATAAGGTCAACTACCCGTAGCCGCTGGAAAATTTTGAACAGGTACCCGTAGCCAAAAAAATCTCTACCCGTAGCTAGTGACCATAAACTATGCAATGTTGTCGATTTTGGACAACTACCTGTAGCCAAAAAAATGCCCTACGCATACCCGCTGGACAATTTGGAAAAAAAACCCACGATCCACCCAGGTGGTGAGTGGAGGTGGTGCTGGTGGTGTGGGGTGGTGATGTGGGAGGGGGTAATTTTGGAGTAGGAGGAGGAGTATAAATGGGTTTTACATTTAGGGTTTTTTCTGGTGAGGTTACAAAGGTGTGGAGGAGAGGAGAGGAGAGGAGAGGAGAGAGAGAGAGAGAGAGAGAGTTTTATCTGGTGTGTAGAGGTGTAGAGGAGAGTTTTTAAAAAGGGTGTAAAGGGCATTTTTGAACATTACTTTACTTTTCCATCCAATTTTGAAATTTTCCATCCAAATTCATAACAGAATTGGATGGAGAATGGGGGAGGGGGTGAAGTTGCTCAAATTTGGTAGTTAGGGGGGTGAAGTTGCTCGAATTTAAACTTAAGGGGGTGAAGTTGCCAAAAAGTGATAGTTTAGGGGGTGTTTTTGCAATTAAGCCTTTTGTTTTTGTGTATACCTTTCTGAGATCTCCCTTTATCTGATTGGTGCGGGGGTTTTGAAATTCTCTCTAGGGTTTTGCGGGAGAAGAAGGTGATGGAAACTCCGATGCTCAGATGTGGTGTTGTCGGCCCAGTGACCCGCTCACGATCGAAAGCTGGAGAAGCGTTGTCATCGTTGGTGGGGAAAAAACGTAAAAATCGTGAGGTGGTATGCTCTGGCGAGACGTCTAACAGTTCGTCATCAGATGATCTTCTGATGCATTTACAGATTGACGAAGAATTCTCTCGCGAGTATTGTTTCACCGACTGCGAGAAATCAGACCTGCTGCTGCTGCAGGCATACTCAGATCTAAAGAAGAAATACGTCGCTAAGGTAGCTTCCGTTCAAAAAAAGAACACCACCGCAAAGGTAGCTTCCGTTCAAACAAAGAAGAACGCAAAGGTAGCTTCAGTTCAAAAAAAGAAGAAAGCAAAGGTAGCTTCTCTCTCTCTCTCTCTCTCTCTCTCTCTCTCTCTCTCTCTTGCTCGTTGTCCTTTTAGACCTTTCTCAGATTTGATTGCTGCGGGGGTTTAGAAATTGTTGGGTGTTCCTCCCTCTATAGGGTGTCACTACAAATTCTGAGGAGGAGGCGGTGGGCTTGACATCAGAACAGCGGCAGGAATACTCCCACAAGGATTTCGATTACCCTGTATGTATAACTAACTATATTAATTGTGTACAAATACTACATTTTCTTCTTCTTCACACGTACTACTTACTTCGCTCTCTCTCTCTCCCTCGTTGCATCCTCGCCATCCTCACGCTGCAGTGTATTTATGCATGTTTTGTTCTTTTTTTTTTGCTTCTGTTGATGTGATGGATACAGGAGTTTTATCGTGGACCTTCTAGCGACCTACCTATACACATTATTTTAGCTACAGAATTCAATCCAGATTTACCGGCTAATTTCTCCCGTCAGATAAAAAACTCGGCCAAGGCTATGGATTATTACAACAGTCGATTTGTAAGTAGTTGATTGTTTCTTCTCCTGTGTGTGTGTGTGTGTCTTGTTCTTGGTTTGTCAATTCGTAAGTGGTTGATTGTTTCTTCTTCTTCTCTGTGTGCGTGCGTGTCTTGTTCTTGGTAACTACCTTGTGCATGATTTTGGACTATTGTAGAACTCAAACTACGTCGAACCTTTTAATCCCCTCCTGATGACAACGCGGGAGGTTGGTGGTGGTTATTTGGATTTCGTTGTCATAGACACCCATAAATCAGGTCGACATGCCAATGAGATGTTCCAAGCTATCCTGTATACCTCTCCTGGTAAGGAACCCGAGGCCCTCATGTGCAGACCTGAATACATGCCCCCTGGCACCAAGAAAGGTTACCGCCCCTTGAAAGGTACCCTTTGTTTCACTCTATTGTGTGTTGCCTGTACATTGGTATTACTGGATTGTGTATGGTCCTATGAGCTATCCTATACTTCTACAATTGCTGCATTGTGCTGGTTTTGAGATGTAGTAGCAAACATCAATAGGTTGAGATTGCAAATATTGATTTTGAATGGGTCACCATGATTTGTTTGTGTTTGGCCGTATAATTGGTGTATCTAAAACCTTGGTTGAGGTGGTTAGAATAAATTGCATTCATTGACGGATTGTAGTCATGCAACCCTGTTGGATATATGGAAGTGATAGTTAAATTTGGGAGGCTCATTTGTTACTTGATAAATCAATCTGGATTTCATCTTGTGTTTGGATTCTTGTGAAGACTGGATTTGAGGATGATTCAAGTTAATTGTTCAGACGGTGTTGTTTAAGATGTGTAGTTGATTAGTATAATCGATAGGCCAAAATGTGATTTACAGTGCCATAGGACGTGTGATACGGAAACAAACATAAATATCTTCCAGTTTAAGGAGTTCAATGAGGCAGTTCTGGGATTTCTGCACAGATGATCCACTACCTATCGCACTCAAATTACTTCCTAATATTAATGGTAGTTGAGGCATACATTTCTTGTGTCAAGGTGTTATTAGTTATTTTGATTCAATTACGAGTATATCTTTGTAGAGATGCACGTCTTGTTCCAAATTGTTTGTTCACTGTTGGAGAATCCTACAATTTTTTTAGATTTTCTTACATTGACTTTTCAGAATGAACAATCATTTTGGGACATCTTAAAAATTGGTCAAACAGTTTGCATCGGAGGTTGTATTTGTTAACTGAAATGCATATAATTGGTTTTATGAATGAAGTAATAGTACGATTAAATTACGTATTATTGACAATAAGAGTAACTGTTCTGTTTCGTGGATCTTCTATGTGAGTGCCAAAATGTATATGTAATGTTCTTAGGCATTTTCCATATGGTGTACCCAAGGGATTGTCCATCCCATTGAGTGTACCGGAAGGAATACGAACACTTTCGATTTGTGAAGTCTTGTCAACGGGCAATAGGGTAATTCCACTCACTCACGCCTAGGCAATTGCTTCCCTTAATCAATTGCACTGTGTGGTAGGAATTGATTCGTAGAGTGGACTGAATGCAATTATATGCAGAGGTATTGGAGTGTTTATGCGAGGCAATTGGTTACACTGAAATTTTTACGGGCTTTATTAACCTTCCTGCTATTGTGCTATTTGCAGTTGGTTGGTGACATTTGACAACAATGGCAGTATGCTCTGGAAGGTCCATTTTTATGGTATTTGTGTGGAGTGGATCTCAACTTCTTAATGTATGGGATTTCGAATGCTTATTAGCAGTAGTATGTTTACTATGTAGTGCATGGTTCATTGTAAGTGTTATCTTTGTGGGGGTGAATTGTATCTGTCTGTCTGCTTTTGGATGGTAACAAACTACTACTATGAAAGACCCACTTAGCTTACAGTTTGGTTCATTTGGACGGTATGTGTGTGGAATGGATCACTTCTTTTTACTAATGGATTTTGAACGCTTATTAGTGGTAGTATGTAGAGTGGATTGTAACTATCTCTGCTTTTGGATGTTAACAAGGAGTACAATAAAAGACCAACTTAGCTTACAATTTGGTCATGGCACTTCTCTGCCATACATTGCCATTCGAAAGTGTCATCTACTTATAAAGTGTCAAGTGTCAACCCATTATTTATTCGATCTAAAGCCATGTTTCCTCTTCTCCTTTCTCCTTCTAATTCTCCAATAGTTTGGTTCCTATGTAAATTAAGTATTGTACCAATTCATACAATTTCAACAATTTAACCAAACAAATGTTGGACAGTTTCCCCCAAGACCTTGAAAATAGGCATACTAGTGTCGGGCTGTGTGTTCGTGCAGGGCAAAATGAACACATCAATCAGTGATAACTTTATTTATGGTAAAATCCCACTGTAATGAGGCCACACATCACCCTAACATAGACTACACATTCGATACGGGGCATCTTTTGAGCTGTGTGTGTACAAGCACCATAGAGACAAGCTGATTCTAAGAAGGAATGGGAATGACACCACAATGCAATCCTGTACTGTGACATTAAAAAAACACAAGGCTGGGCTTAGGAATTCCATACAGTACCACGGGAATCTGAGGTCTTGTGGCTTGGTGCCGAGAGAGGAAGCAGATGCCTGGGGTTGTGCCATCATAGCACAACTGCCCTGGGCCAGTCCACTGAGAGATATTAAGGATTTTGTATAGATTTGTGGACACCTAGAAAAAAATGCTGGTGAAAAGCTGGCATAGAGAAATTTGTTAGTTGTCCTGGTTACTAGCCCCCGTAGGAAACCTTCACACTGTATTGGAAGTCTTCTTTTCAAGTGATAGCAACATATACATTGTCTGTGCGCCTATCTTCAAATTTTCCGTTGCTTTTTCCCTTGTGGATCTTTATCCCATTTTCTTTGTTGTCGACTGTGCAAGAAATGGTGATGTTGTCAACCAGTGTGGTGAGTATTAACAGAAAGTCTACAGTTACCGATCGGGATTTCCCGATCGGAATCCCGACGCCCCGCCGGGCACGTTCCGACCACTGGAAGGCCGATCCGATCCGTCCAATAATTCTAAAAAAAAAAACCGAGTGCGCCAACGCGAGAATAAATAGCATCCGACATGTGTAAGTGGACGATCCAAGCACTCCTTTTTTGGCCGATCCAAACACTTCGTTTTTGGCCGATCCAAACACAAAAAAGGAGTGTTTGGATCGGCCATTTACACACGTCGGATGCCGTTTATTTTCACGCAAGCCCACTCGGTTTTTTTTTTAGAATTATTGGACGGATCGGATCGGCCGTCCGGTGACCGGAGCGTGCCCGGTGGGGCGTCGGGATTCCGATCGGGAAATCCCGATCGGTAACTGTAGACTTGCTCGAGTATTAAATGGACGATAAAAGGGAAGCCTAAATCTTTACTTGCCAGTAGGGGTGGCAAATTGAACCCAGACCCATTAACAAATCCAGACCCATCAACTAGAAAATAGACCCAACCCAACCCATTTATTAGTTGGGTAAGAATGGGTTCAAACCCAGCTAACCCATTATTAGTTGGGTCATAATTGGATATCAATTGGGTCAATTTAAATGACCCAATGGGCAATGAAAGTAACCCACCAAATCCCATCTCTTAATTGGTCTCTTTTGCAATTGGGAAGTGGAGGAGTACGCCACCGCCCCCCCCCCCCCCCCCTCTCTCTCTCTCTCTCTCTCTCTCTCTCTCTCTCTCTCTCTCTCCCCTCCCCCCCACCCCCAGGAGCGTGGCCTTCTCTCTCTCTTTTATTCAATTGTTTTGTGCTAAATCACACGCGTCCAAAAATATTTTGAATGGTCCGAATTAAAAATCAATTGTGACCGGTAACAATTATTTTGACTGAAAACACATCTCATCCATTAATTGCGCGAATGGACCTGTAAAATTGTGCTCCGCCGTGAATAAATTTCTCTCATGGTAGTCCCGCAAAGGGTTTGGATTAAAAAATGAACTTATTTTTTTGTCCTTATTCAATTTTTTTTTTGTATTTTTTTTGTTTTGTGTCATATTTTTGTGACTTATTAATTTTTTTTGATGAGAGGAATCGGAAAAGTAAAAAAATTTGATTGAAACTTATAATTTTTTGAATAAAGACAAAAAAAATCAATAAGACAAAAAAAATTACTTATTCTCGTCTTTTTGAAAAAAATTATGAGTTTCGATCATAATTTTTTTTTACTTTTCTAATTTTTCGATCATAATTTTTAGTATATATGTAATTGGGTTAATGGGCTGGTCGGATTTGCTTTAAAATAAATGGGTTGAGTTGGGTATGAGTAATTAGACTCATAGTTAATGGGTCTAAATGGGTCAATGACCTATTAAATACCCAACCCACTAATAACTTACCCAATTTGACCCAAACCCGCCCGTTTGCGACCCCTACTTGCTAGTGTAGGAGGAGACTTGATTATTAAAGTTGCTTCTCAGTTTACTCTAAACCAGATAAGCGGACAAGTGACCGAGCACGATTTCTGGACGTCGTGCCGTCTTTTCGCTACGATAGTCTGGGAAAGATGTATCCGACTTTGTTAAGGACATTACCAGCCGGTTTTCATGAGCACCAAAAGAGAACTTAGAGATTTACCCAGACCCTTCTTTAGAAGCTCTCTTTAGCTGTCGGTTTATTTATTTCCCACTCTACAGTCTACCCTTCATGCAGTAATTCTTATGCATCTGTGGCACAAGGTCACATGTATTGATGTACCCAAAATTCCCACACCCCTTATTCCGGTGTATCCATAGTTACTCGGATTTTTTAACAAAATTCTTACACGATCCAACGGTTGTGTAAGCACTGGAAGGGAGGTGAAGGAGATTTTGGTTACAGGTGATCTTGGGCTGAGGAGTTCCTAAATTGTACCATTGATTGTTGGGGTTGTGTTCTCTTCTTGGTGATTTACAGTTCTTTCAAAGGGACGACAGTTTCCAAAGAGATGCCAACCAAATTGCACTATTCTTGGCAGTTCTGTATTTCGTTGTACAACACTTTAGAGCCTATTTGGGTTACAATCTGAATATGTATAGTTGTAATTATCGGCTACACAAGCGGATAATGACTGCATCATAGTATTATGTAACGACCTTTTGTACGAGAGAATTGTGTTGGCTATTCTTTTTATTTTTCGGCAAAAGTCAGTATAATTAGTTATAGTTAGTGAGGTTTTTAACTAGGGGTGGCAAACGGGCGGGTTTGGGTCAAATTGGGTAAGTTGTTAGTGGGTTGGGTCTTTAATGGGTCATTGACCCATTTAGACCCATTAACTATGAGTCTAATTACCCATACCCAACCCGACCCATTTATTTTAAAGCAAACCCGACTCGCTCATTTACCCAATTATATATATACTAAAAATTATGATCGAAAAATTAGAAAAGTAAAAAAAAATTATGATTGAAACTCATAATTTTTTTCAAAAAGACGAGAACAACTAATTTTTTTTGTCTTTATTCAAAAAATTATAAGTTTCGATCAAATTTTTTTACTTTTCCAATTCCTCTCATCAAAACAAATTAATAAGTCACAAAAATATGACACAAGACAAAAAAAAATGCAAAAAAAATTTGAATAAGGACAAAAAAATAAGTCAATTTTTTAATCCAAATCCTTTGCGGGACTACCATGAGAGAAATTTATTCACGGCGGAGCACAATTTCACGGGTCCATTCGCGCAATTAATGGATGAGATGTGTTTTCAATTTTGACTGGTCAAAATAATTGTTACCGGTCACAATTGATTTTTAATTTGGACCATTCAAAATATTTTTGGACGCGTGTGATTTAGCACAAAATAATTGAATAAAAGAGAGAGAAGGCCATGCTCCTGAGGGGTTTGAAGGGCCGGGGAGGAAGAGAGAGAGAGGGCTCCTGGGGGGGGGGGGGGGGGGGGTGGGGGGTGGGGTGGGGTGGGGTTGGGTTGGGGGGAGAGGGAGAGGGAGGGAGAGAGAGAGAGACGGCTCCTGGGGGGGGGGGGGGGGGGTGGGGTGGGGTTGGGTTGGGTTGGGTTGGGTTGGGGGGAGAGGGAGAGAGAGAGAGAGAGGGGGGGGGTGGTGGATGGGGAGGGAGAGAGAGGAGGGGTGGGTGGAGAGGGAGAGAGAGGAGGGCCGTACTCTTCCACTTTTCAATTGCAAAAGAGACCAATTAAGAGATGGAATTTGGTGGGTTACTTTCATTGCCCATTGGGTCATTTAAGTTGACCCAATTAATGTCCAATTATGACCCAACTAATAATGGGTTAGTTGGGTTTGAACCCATTCTTACCCAACTAATAAATGGGTTGGGTTGGGTCTATTTTCTAGATTATGGGTCTGGTTTTGTTAATGGATCTGGGTTCAATTTGCCACCTCTATTTTTAACCCAACCCGATACACGAGTACATGGTGCCCATCACTCCATTCGCAACTGTCAGCAAAGCACAAACTGGCCATAATTTGCTAGGCTATTGGGCAAAAAGTACCACTTCTGTAGGGAAGAAGACAATAGTGTTGCTAAATTCTGTTCAACCAATCAGAAAGTGGATGACATTACTCAACCTTATGTGAGGCACGCACATGGTTCTACTTTAATTATCAGAGTCGTTCATTTTGTAAAGCTTGATTTTTACATGATTCTTGCAAAAGACAACCTCAATCTCGCACCTAAGTTAATCGAATAAAGAATTTTAGACAAAGAATTGGATGATTGTCTCAGTATTTGAAGATATTTAATTGAGCTTATTGTTCTAAGGAGTGGCCGGTCAAAGAATTAAGCTTACAAAATGAGTTGCTCCTATTCTCACCTATTTCGGGTTAAGAATATGTGAAAGCACGTTTTTCTCTATAAAAACGGTTCGTTTTGTGTGTTTTGTTTGTTTTTCTGAGTTTTTGCTAGATATGGGTTATATTTTTGGATTAAGCATTTGAGGAGTCTAAAAACTACAAAATTATGACCAAAAGCAAAAAAAATGGTTAACTAAAGACGAAAAAAGTATTAACAGCTATCTTATTTGTTTAAATGCCATCTTATTTGAATTTTTTCAACATTAGTCCATATTTTTATATTTTCTGATTTGTCTCATCGAGACAAACAATTAATTCTAAAAATTAAGACAAAAGCTACAAAATACTGAAATAAGTTTCAAGTTTCCAAGAACACAGCCTTACGTCCCCTTCACATTTTCTTCCTATGTGAAAATGTCTGTTTTGCCCCTAAAACTCAATTTGCCAATTGGTGACTCATCTTCCTCCCGTTGAGAAAAGCTACAAACCAACATGGTGTATTACATGTGCGTTATAGCACTTTAGAGCGTGGTTGAAGAAGGTTTAGTAAGACAGCAGTGAGATCGGTGGAGCGAAGTGATGGCTGTGTGCGTGTACAAGGTTTTGGGATTGGTCTTCAAGGGAGAAGAAGAAATCTATTTGCCCTCCTTACTTTTCTAAATCACAAACCTTTGAAACAAATTGGGTCAAATTGAGAATTTTAAGTGGGGTCAATTGGTATTATTTCGGTGTGAAGTATAAATACCCTCGTTGAAAAATTGGATGGCAGTGGGGTCAGCTGACTCCATTTGTCTCCATTTTCCTCCGCCCTTGCCGAGAGGGTTTAGTTTAGTTTAGTTATATTTGTTAGCTCTCTTTGGACTGAATGTCTGCAATTGGTATACAAGGGACCAAAATGACACTTGCTTAATATTTTGGGGACCAGGAAAGTTAATAAGCCATTTTCTTTTCAAATAGCAGATTTTGGAAAAAATCACCGACAGTTTTGAGGTTTGGACTTTGGAGAGGATTGGACCTTATTGGTAAGCCCAACCCAGAGATGAACCTTTCTCTCTTTGGTTTTACACACACAATGTTTGTGCGCAGAGAGTAGTAGCACATGAAGTACGTACGTAGTAGTCGTTGAACAATTAGTTTTATCGCTGGTTTATCTTTAGAAAGTCTACAATATATCCCTTAAAAAGATATATCATATGCATTTATTTTATGTTTATTCATAACATTTTACTGTGTTTCGTAACTTTTATTCTAGAATTCATAACATTTCAGCAGTACGATTCATAATATTTTCATTACGATTTAAAACATTTTAGTGTATCTCGTAACCTTTATAAGATTCGTAACTTTTTAGCAATACGATTCATAACATTTTTTCTACAATTTATAATATTTTGGGGGGTGCATATGATACACTCTCATATAAGGGCTGTGTATTGTAGTCTTTCTCAGATTTTATTATTCATTGCAACTGCAAAGAGGGTCTACATGCCGAAAATAACGACTCAAAACACGTTTACACGAGAAAAACCACTAAAATAATTTCAATGATTCGGGCAAGGTCGGAGGACTTTTGAGTCAATTCTAAAAAAGAAACTATTGGTGATTCGTCCGGGAATGGTAATAATATGAAACTAGTCTCACAACTCACGATATTAGTCATTGCATCCGTAGCAAGACCGGATGCAGATTTATAATTGGGGGACGATAGAAGATTCTTTGCTGTCTCGAGCTTGGAAATGACTGTCTCATAGTTTCTTGTGCATGTTTGATATACATCTTTTAGAGGGCTTGCTGGCGTGCTATTAAAGAGAGAGCCAAGAATATTGAGGGTCTGGTTAGCTGACACCGGAGTTCCCAAAATTTGAATTCCCAAATAAATCAAGTTTCTGCCAGCAAGATGTCTTTTGAGCTTCTTAAAAAAATCTGTTAAGTCTTTTAAAGTTTCTAAGTGTTTTTTTTAAGTTTCAAGAGTCAAACACATCTTTCAACTAGTCTGTGGTCAAGTCTTTTTAATTTTTGTATTGGAAATCTAAGTTTATTTTTCCTATGTTGGAGGGATGTTCCAACAAGTCCTATTTATATCCTTTCCTATGATGGAGGGATGTTCCAACAAGTCCTATTTATATCCTTTCCTATGAATGAAATCATTAGAGTGTGTTGAATTAAAATATGAATGAAAATCATTAGAGGGTGTTGAATTAAAATATAGCCTTTGGCTAGTGAGAAGTTTATCTTCTTATTTCGTTTCTGTATCTCTTAGGTGGATTCCTTTGAGTGGTGAACGGTTCCCTAGCCCTGTATCCCTAGTTAAATCCTCGGATAGTGATATCTTATCCCGTTAGTTCCTTAACTTGGGTGGTGAGCTTTATCCTTTTATCCTCTTTTTACTTTTCTTCAATTCCATTTGCCAAATCCGGCATCAAATTGGTATCAGAGCTTTGGATTTCATGGCTGGTGGTAGACGTCAAGCTAAGGTGGGAGAGGGTACTCCAGTTCATGAAAGAGATCTCCGCGACATCGAAATAGACGAATTAAGAAAACAGGTGCAGCAACTTCAGCAAAAACGAGTCCGACTATTTGCACCGACGGTTTCCGTAGGGAAACCGTACCGACGGCCACGTGCGGCCGTCTCCGGCCACCGGACGGCCGATCCGAGCCGTCCAAAAATTTTAAAAAAAATACATATATACACGAAAAAAGAGTGTTCAGATCAAGAACCCTACACACATCGGATGCCATTTATTCCCGTGTAGGGCCCCTCGGTTTTTTTTTTTTTAAATTTTTGGACGGCTCGGATTGGCCGTCCGGTGGCCGGAGACGGCCGCGCGTGGCCGTCGGTACGGTTTCCCTACGGAAACCGTCGGTGCAAATAGTTTTTTCGGAGTTTAAATGTGAAACAAAAATGTTAGGGGTACGTATGAAATTTATATATCATATACATATAATATATCACCCCTTCTTCGGTGTGGGCTCCACATTCTATCAAGGGTTTGGGAAGTTTTTTCGTTTCCCTCATGTCTTTGCCGCCCTTGGAAGAATATCAAGGGGAAGGGGGTTTCTCCGTGATAAAATTTAGCCGACCTTGAGGCGAGCCAAAAGTTATCCGGCCTTATACGGGTGGATTTTTTTTACCGAAACACCCTTCCTAATCCCCCTTCTGTCCATCAGTGTTGCCCCCTTCCTCCATTCTGTGATTTTGTGGAGGCAGAAGGCTTGGTGGCGATTTTCAGGTTGGGTGGTTTTCGAACTTCATTTGTGCACGATTTCACTCACAGGTATGAGTTGAAACAGTGTTATTTGGTTCAAATCTATTTGGTGGTTGTAGCATGAGTTTTTTTAAAAAAAATTGGCTACATCTGTAGCTTGTTGTTGCGTTTTTTATGAGTTCAATATCTTAAATTTCTGGGTTAGATCTATTATGGTTCGAGCATGAATATTTCTGAAATGTCTGGGTTATATTTATAGCTTTTTGTTGCGAGTTTGATGAGTTAAATTTCTGAAATTTCTGGGTCAGATCTATAGTTGTGGTTGGATCATGAATAATTTTGAAAAATCTGGGCTCTGTACGTATTTTATTGTGATTTTTGGTGAGTTAATAGTATGAAATTGCTGGGCCTGATCTGTGCATAGTTATTCGCAATTTTGGAGGGTATAATTTCTGAATTTTCTGGGTTAGATGTTATCGTGGTTGGAGGTTGTAAAATAGCGACATTTTGTGGTGGTTGTAGCATGAAATTTTTGGCATCGGTTGTCATTGTGATGAATAAAATCTGGACTCTAAAAGTAGTGAATACATAAGGTTGATGAAGTTAACCCTAACCATAATATGATTTATCCAATGAAGTTCAAGAACACCGAAAAAATCATGAATGATAAAATTGACATTAAATATAATATGATTCATTTTTTGGTTTTGTATTTAATATTTTGGTTTGTATGTTTACTTCCCTTGTCCAACTTAAGGGGAAAAGTAGTAATGGATACCAACCAACAAGGGGAGGTGTCTACCAAAAAAGCCCCAAGGTCCTATAGGACTTGGAAGAAATCGGAAGAGGATGCCCTCATTAAATGCATGGTGGCAGAATTTTGTCCTCACAGGTGGGGTGTGGACAATGGCTTTAAACACGGTTTTTTCACCACGCTCGAGAAGGAGTTGGCAAAGGTGTTGCCGGAGAGCAAACTAAAGGCATCCTCCCACATTTACTCAAAAGTGAGGTATGGGAGAGCACTACATGTAAAATTGACCGACGTTATAGCTCTAAGTGGGTTTGGGTGGGACGATGTGAACAAACGGATCAACGTAGATCCGACTGTGTGGAAAGAATTCGAATAGGTAACTTCCAATTCTTTAAAAATTTATATGTTTAAAGCACTGGATATCGCACTAAAATTTGAATGTTTTCGTTGGCCAATCCTAGGAAGGCCAAAGAGGTGTACGGGAAGAGTTTCCCTTACCTTTGATGAGTGGTAACAACTATTTGGTAAGGATATGGCTAACGGGGAGGGAGCGGAGATTTCATCAAAAATGGCGCAACCCGAGGCAATGGATTCTTATCTTGAAGAAGAGATGGGGGATCTGGCGGGGGATTTCTATGAAGCGTTGTTTGAAGAACAACCATATTCCTCCGCTTACTCATGTGAAACACCTACACCCCCTTTGACCTTCACACCTCCACTCTCCACACCTCTGGTCTCCACACCTCAAAGCTCCGTACCTCTTACGTTTGCACGTCGTACCTCACTCCCAACGTCCACTCCCCGGACCTCCATGCCTTCGGCCAATGCCGGAAGTAAAAGGGAAAAAAGAGGAAAAGAATGGGGGATGAGGAGTCAATATTTGCAAGCATGGATGCTTCCATGAATAGGTCAGATATGCATATGGAGAAATTTATCAATGCAATTGGTTATGAAAAAGACCTATCTGCTCTTCGCAGGATGCTTCCAAAGGAGATCGAAAAGTTGGACCTTACTATGACAAAAGGTTTCAAGTAATTATGTGCCATTATTAGCGAGAAAGACGAGTGGGTAGACACTTCCTTTGGGCTTGCCGAGGAGAAAAGGCAAGTTTGGGCTGAGTACGTCCTCGACGATCTTGTCTTTGGTGTGGTTTAGCGGGGAATGAGAAGTTGATGAACTAACTTTGTTGTAGTAGCCGACCTTTGACATTCTATTCAATGGGCCCATTTTTTAAGTGGCCGATATATCATGCACTATTCATTTGGTCCCTTGTTTTGTGTATGATGCACGATACATTACTTGATCCACTAATATGTATGATGCTCGTTACATTACTTTGATCCATCTTGATCCGCTAATATGTATGATGCACGTTACATTATTTGATGATGAATTTTATGAACTTTTTGGAAAATTCTAAATGTGATTATCTTTTGCATGACAAGTTTATGGGTGATTGTTTACTATCTCCTGGGCGATGATGAATCCAATCAAAAGTTATTGATGGTAGTTACCTTGGTGGGGCAACCTTTGTTGCAGCCATTGAGTACACCTGTGATATGCTGTACATTTCTGAGCCCTAACCTTTACTTGCATTTTCAATGTTGTGTGTGTAATGACATCTAGTGTGACCCCATCAAAACGCAATGTTGGTTCGTCCTAGCATATTGCCTTCTCCATTGATTTGGAGTACATATTATGATGATCAGACCTTGAGTTCTGCTGTGTCCTAACTTGTAACCACAAGATCTAACCCAGAAATTTAACCCACCAACGTCTAGGGCAATAATGAATTAATTGACATGTGAATGATGTTACCATGGCGGCACAACCTTAGTTGCAGCCATGAATTGCTCATACGATTTAAATAGTTCATAAAATACATTCTAAGCTCATTTGTAAGTTTGTTTGCACGTTATAATTGTGTGCAAGTGTTTGGAAGGTTTTTGGATACATTGTGCATACTGTAGAACATTGGGCTGTGTGTGTGTATCCAGGTGTTTGCAAGTTTATGGTTATGTGGAGCAGGAATTTGGACCATGGTTTTGGACTCTGTTTTGTTGGGTTTGATATATTATGGGGGTGCCTTATACAACATCCAGTCAGGCCTTTTATAGTAGCAGATTTTGGTTTGTTATAGTTGAAGTTTGCTGGGTTATTTGGTATCTGTTTGGCTGGGTTTTACAGTGGGTTTTTATAAGGTTTATACTGCATCTTTGCTGTCGTTTTCATGATAGGTTTTGCCTTGGGTTGGCACATATATCTTGGTTTTACGGACCAATTTTGGGGTTGTTTGTCATGCACTTTTGTAGGTTCAAACTTGTGAAATTGGAACATGTTATCTGGTCTCACTTTTGCTGGGGTTTACAGTGAGTTTTTATAAGGTTTATAGTGCCTCTTTTCTGTGGTTTTCATGGCAGGTGTTGCCTTGGGTTGGCAGCATATATCTGGGTTTTATGGACCAGTTTTGGGATTGTTTGTCATGCACTTTTCTAGGTTCAAACTTCTAAAATTGGAACATGTTATTGGTCTATATTTTGTTGGGTTTGACAGTAAGTGTTTAAGCAGGTTTATAGTACCTCATTTTGTGTAATTTTCAGAGCAGGTATTGGCTTTGTTTTTGCAGCACATATTTGGGTTTTATGAACCTGGTTTGGGATTGTTTTCCTGCAATTTTGTGGCTTCAAACTTCTGAAATTGGAACAGGTTATTAGTCTATGTTCTACTGGGTTTGATAGTGGGTGTTTGAGCAGATTTATAGTGTCTCCTTTTGTGTGGTTTACAGTAGATTTTGGCTTTGTTTTTTCAGCACATATCTGGGTTTTAGGAACTTGTTTTGGGGTTGCTTTCCTGCAATTTTGTGGATTCAAACTTCTGAAATTAGAACAGGTTATTGGTCTATGTTCTGCTGGGTTTGACAGTAGGGGTTTGAGCAGATTTATAGTGCCTCATTTTGTGTGGTTTGCAGCAGGTTTTGGCTCTGTTTTTTCAGCACACATCTGGGTTTTATGAACCCGTTTTGGGGTTGTTTTTCCTGTACTTTTGTGGGTTCAAACTTTTAAAATTTGAACAAGTTATTGCTCTATGTTTTGCTGGGTTTGGCAATGGGAGTTTCTCAGGTTTATAGTGCCTCTTTTGTGTGGTTTGCAGCAGCTTTTGCCTTTGTTCTTGCAACACATATCTGGGTCAATTGTTCCAGTTCAGGCCTTGTTTTTCTTGCTCTTATATGGGTTTAAACTGTAGAAATTATAACATGTTTTTAGTCTCAGTTTGGTCGTGGTTGACAGTGGGTTTTTATCATGTTTATAGTGCATCTTTTCATGGCTACGATGAACTGTTTCTGAGCCACAGAGGCACTATAAACCTGCTGCAAAACCCATTGTGAAACCCAGCAAAACATAAAGTAATAACCTGTTCCAATTTCAGAAGTTTGAACCCACAAAAGTGCAGGAAAAACAACCCCAAAACAGGTTTATAAAACCCAGATATGTGCTACAAAAACGAAGGCAAAACCTGCTCTGAAAACCACATAAAAGAGACAGCATAAATCTGCTGAAGCACCCACTAAATATACATAAAAAAGGCACCAAATTGTTGCCTTACTATATCGTATATTGGCTATGATGATAAATTTGTACAAGACGTGCTAAGAACTTTAGGCGGGGCAACATCAGAAGGTCATTCAGCAACTAACGTTGCAACCTAGTGCCTTCACATTGTGGTGTGAATCACCTTACAACGTATCTGAGCCAAACTTTATTTCAATGTTAAACACTTACTAGTATGATATTGTGCTTTAATTTTACTCTTTCTTAATCTAGAATGGAAGGACACAAAAAGTTTTATGTGGTCTTTGTTAGGCGGAATCCCGGCATTTATGAAATTTGGCACGAATGTAGTCAACAAACATACAAGTTCGGGGGGGGGGGGGGGGGGGGGGGGCGGGGGAGGGAGGGGGGGGCTGTGTTTAAAGGCTTCAGATCTTGGGACGAGGCACACAATGTTTGGGTGAGGCACACAACTAGAGTGAATCAACCTCTCACACAATCACCAAAGGCTATTGAAGAGGATGAATTTCCTCGCCTATTGGGAAATAATGAAGGCACATCTAGTAACACACACCAAGTGATGACAAGGACTTCGCTTCACTTTGCGAGTTTCATTGTCAGTGTTGTGTTTGGAGCCGTGTTTGTATTCATTGTCATGAACTTGTAATAGTTATTACTTGAATGGACTTGTAATGTTTAGAGTGAATCGATTTGTAACACTTATTTTGCACACACCAAGTGATGACAAGGACTTCGCTGCACTTTGCGAGTTTCATTGTCAGTGTTGTGTTTGGAGCCGTGTTTGTATTCATTGTCATGAACTTGTAATAGTTATTACTTGAATGGACTTGTAATGTTTAGACTGAATCGATTTATAACACTTATTTTGCATTCGGAATTAACTTGGACAAAACTAAACTAATCATCTTAATAAATATAAAATGAGTAAATCACAAGACAATCGATGTCTTTCATCCTAACCCAAACATGTCTTGATGCAACATCAACACTTTTAAACTGCCTAACATCTAATTAGGAGTCTCAAACAAGAAAAAATACAAAGTTAAGAAAAAAGACACCAAGTACCCAGACAATCAGGTGCACTTCAACCAAGGATGAATGTACCAATGAACTCTCAAGAACTACAAATTGTCAAGCTGCCACGAGTTGTTCCTTCAAAGACATCGTGTAGGGATAGAACGTTGAGGCACAAATATCGTTATGAAATCGCATCGATTGAAAGAACCCGATCTGTAGACAAATTTCATCCAAAGACGAAACTAACAACTCTCTGAAACGAGAGACAAAACTCTCGCAGATCAGACGACAATTTGTTAATGATGGTATCAAATTCAATTCGTAGGTTTTGAATTTAAAGCTAGAAAATATTAGCCAAAGCGCCTTGAATATTGAAACATTGGCTATTTCCCATAATTTTTTGAAACTTTTTGACACATTCAAAATCATATCCGTTTCACATAACTTTTTGGAGCTTTTTAAAAGACCTATTTAAACTAAAAAAATTTCAAAAGCAATGTAAAACAATGAAACTTTTACCTACCCACAAAAAAAAAAAAAAAAAAAACTATGCCAAACACCTTTAATCATTAAACTCATAATCAAGCTCATATCTAACGTTCATGTGGACTTTACAATCATATGTATATTTCAATTATCAACTGAAATGTTCCCACGGATTGGAAGAAAAAAAAAAAAACTGAAATGTTCCCATTCCGTGAATGAAAGTCAATCAATCCATGGCAAGTGTAGTGGGCCGAATCATTTGGGCCTGACAGATCAGCCTAATTAGGCTACGCGCTTGGGGCGGAACCGTGTTCGTTTGGCACTAACGGGTCGCGCCCCCCTAATCACTAGGAATGACGTTTGGCACTAACGGGTCGCGCCCCCCTAATCACTAGGAATGACAATGAGGCGGGTTTTGTCATACCCGACCTGGCCCGAAAATTTATACCAGAACCCGACCCGAAACCCGACCGGGTCATCTACCTGTTTCTCTGCCCCGCCCCTATTGGGTTTCGGGTAAACCCGGCCCGCCTCTCTTTTGTTTATATATATTATATACACAAATATGTTATAAACTTAAAAATAACTTAACAAGTGAGCACAAATAATAAAATTTTATTAAATAATTATTATAACTTAACCAAAATCTACCATCTAACATAAAAATGGAAAAAATAGTTAATATTTTATGTGGTATTTAATTTGTAAATGTAAAAATACAAGAGTAAAAATAATTTTTTATGTAAAAAAATTTCAGGGCGGGGCGGGGTAGAGTCTCCCCGACCCGGACTGGGTTTCTTGGATTCTTCCCCAACCCGACCTGAAACCCAAAAAATTTAGTAAAAACCCGCTCCGAACGCAGGGCAGATTGCCATCTCTACTAATCACGCCATCCTAAGCATGTGGTCTTAACTAAATCGTCTCAGATCAGGTTAAGACCGACTCGGACTACGGTTAGGCCGGCTCAGGGGTAAACCCTGCAAGCCTCCGAGCTTGGGCAACCTCTCAGACCTGGGCAACCAAAAAAAAAAAAAGAAAATTTGAAACAAAGAATCTACATTATACAATTCACAAAACAAAAATGTGAGGTCCTCATAATATGCCATATCATATTTTTAATGAACGACTGAGATCACTTCAATCCAATGACGTGGTAGAATTTTAGTTCGTCCTCACTTTATAAGTCTCCCCACTTCCCATGACAGCAAAAAAAACCATCTGTCCTTCCCAAGAAAAAAACCCTCGAATGAGTCTAGGATCAGAGAATTGGTTGCTTCCCTTATCCCTCTCCACTCACATAAGTGTGGACCCACACACAGTACACACTCACCCCACACACTTATGTGAGTGGGGAGGAATAAGGTCTGGCTAGGAGTGCAGTGTAGCTTTTTTCTGTTTCCAGCGTTTGCTTATACTTGGGGCTGGGTATAAGATTGTTGTGAGGTGATAGTTTCCTTGTTGC
Organism: Rhododendron vialii; assembly: GCF_030253575.1. Lineage (NCBI taxonomy): Eukaryota > Viridiplantae > Streptophyta > Magnoliopsida > Ericales > Ericaceae > Rhododendron > Rhododendron vialii. The sequence goes on from NC_080562.1 coordinate 36,084,721, forward strand.
TATGGACATGCCCTATGTTACTACAAATAGATTATTGGGGTTTTGGTGGTGAATGGGCATGATCAACACATCTTTAATGGAACCCATAATTAGGACCTGGGATGCTTCAGATGAGAACAAAATATTAATTAACCGACAAGTAATATTTAGCTACGGGAAGTCGGGGACAGCACAATAGAGTGGCATGGTATCAATCAATACAACAAAAGCATTTCTAGGCCCTTTAGAGAGGAAAATCAATCAGAGCCACCATACATTGGTAATTTGGTATGTAGAACATCGAAAATGCTCAACTTCCAGGCTTATGCGTGATGCTAAAAGTCGCTAAAGCATTGCACCAGGGGCACAACTATACGTCCTATATGAGGCAAATCATTTATAGACACTTCGAGCATCTCCTGCGGTTGGAGCTAGTCAAACCAATTTTTGGCCTCATTACAGTGGGATTTTACCATACATAAAGTTATCACTGATTGATGTGTTCATTTTGCCCTGCACGAACACACAGCCCGACACTAGTATGCCTATTTTCATGGTCTTGGGGGAAATTGTCCAACATTTGTTTGGTTAAATTGTTGCAATTGTATGAATTGGTACAATACGTAATTTACGTAGGAACCAAACTATTGGAGAATTATAAGGACAAAGGAGAAAGGAGAAGAGGGAACATGGCTTTAGATCAAATAAATAATGGGTTGACACTTGACACTTTATAAGTAGATGACACTTTCGAATGACAATGTATGGCAGAGAAGTGCCATGACCAAATTGTAAGCTAAGTTGGTCTTCTATTGTACTCCTTGTTAACATCCAAAAGCAGAGATAGCTACAATCCACTCTACATACTACCACTAATAAGCGTTCAAAATCCATTAGTAAAAAGAAGTGATCCATTCCACACACATACCGTCCAAATGAACCAAACTGTAAGCTAAGTGGGTCTTTCATAGTAGTTGTTTGTTAACATCCAAAAGCAGACAGAGACAGATACAATCCACCCCACATAGATACCACTTACAATGAACCATGCACTACATAGTAAACATACTACTGCTAATAAGCGTTCGAAATCCCATACATTAAGAAGTTGAGATCCACTCCACACAAATACCATAAAAATGGACCTTCCAGAGCATACTGCCATTTTGTTGTCAAATGTCACCAACCAACTGCAAATAGCACAATAGCAGGAAGGTTAATAAAGCCCGTAAAAATTTCAGTGTAACCAATTGCCTCGCATAAACACTCCAATACCTCTGCATATAATTGCATTCAGTCCACTCTACGAATCAATTCCTACCACACAGTGCAATTGATTAAGGGAAGCAATTGCCCAGGTGTGAGTGAGTGGAATTACCCTATTGCCCGTTGACAAGACTTCACAAATCGAACGTGTTTGGATTCCTTCCGGTACACTCAATGGGATGGACAATCCCTTGGGTCCACCATATGGAAAATGCCTAAGAACATTACATATACATTTTGGCACTCACATAGAAGATCCACGAAACAGAACAGTTACTCTTATTGTCAATAATACGTAATTTAATCGTACTATTACTTCATTCATAAAACCAATTATATGCATTTCAGTTAACAAATACAACCTCCAATGCAAACTGTTTTGACCAATTTTTAATTTCTTTGATGTCCCAAAATGATTGTTCATTCTGAAAAGTCAATGTAAGAAAATCTAAAAGAATTGTAGGATTCTCCAACAGTGAACAAACAATTTGGAACAAGATGTGCATCTCTACAAAGATATACTCGTAATTGAATCAAAATAACTAATAACACCGTGACACTTGAAATGTATGCCTTAACTACCATTAATATTAGGAAGTAATTTGAGTGCGAAAGGTAGTGGATCATCTGTGCAGAAATCCCAGAACTGTCTCATTGAACTCCTTAAACTGGAAGATATTTATGTTTGTTTCCGTATCACACGTCCTATGGCACTGTAAATCACATTTTGGCCTATCGATTATACTAATCAACTACACATCTTAAACCACACTGTCTGAACAATTAACTTGAATCATCCTCAAATCCAATCTTCACAAGAATCCAAACACAAGGTGAAATCCAGATTGATTTATCAAGTAACAAATGAGCCTCCCAAATTTAACTATCATTTCCATATATCCAACAGGGTTGCATGACTACAATCCGTCAATAAATGCAATTTATTCTAACCAACTCAACCAAGGTTTTAGATACACCAATTATACGGCCAAACACATACAAATCATGGTGACCCATTCAAAATCAATATTTGCAATCTCAACCTATTGATGTTTGCTACTACATCTCAAAACCAGCACAATGCAGCAATTGTAGAAGTATAGGATAGCTCATAGGACCATACACAATCCAGTAATACTAATGTACAGGCAACACACAATAAAGCGAAACAAAGGGTACCTTTCAAGGGGCGGTAACCTTTCCTGGTGCCAGGGGGCATGTATTCAGGTCTGCACATCAGGACCTCGGGTTCCTTTCCAGGAGAGGTATACAGGATAGCTTGGAACATCTCATTGGCATGTCGACCTGATTTATGGGTGTCTATGACAACGAAATCCAAATAACCACCACCAACCTCCCGCGTTGTCATCAGGAGGGGATTAAAAGGTTCGATGAAGTTTGAGTTCTACAATAGTCCAAAATCATGCACAAGGTAGTTACCAAAAACCAAGAACAAGACATGCACGCACACAGAGAAGAAGAAGAAACAATCAACCACTTACGAATTGACAAACCAAGAACAAGACACACACACACACACACAGGAGAAGAAACAATCAACTACTTACGAATCGACTGTTGTAATAATCCATAGCCTTGGCTGAGTTTTTTATCTGACGGGAGAAATTAGCCGGTAAATCTGGATCGAATTCTGTAGCTAAAATAATGTGTATAGGTAGGTCGCTAGAAAGTCCACGATAAAACTCCTGTATCCATCACATCAACAGAAGCAAAAAAAAGAACAAAACATGCGTAAATACACTGCAGTGTGAGGATGGCGAGGATGCAACGAGGGGGAGAGAGAACGAAGTAAGTAGTACGTGTGAAGAAGAAGAAAATGTAGTATTTGTACACAATTAATACAGTTAGTTATACATACAGGGTAATCGAAATCCTTGCGGGAGTATTCCTGCCGCTGTTCTGATGTCAAGCCCACCACCTCCTCCTCAGAATTTGTAGTGACACCCTATAGAGGGAGGAACACCCAACAAATTTCTAAGCACCCGCAGCAATCACATCTGAGAAAGGTCTAAAAGGACAACGAGAGAGAGAGAGAGAGAGAGAGAGAGAGAGAGAGAAGCTACCTTTGCTTTCTTCTTTTCTTGATCTGAAGCTACCTTTGCTTTCTTCTTCATTAGATATGAGAACGTCTGCAGCAGCAGGTCTGATTTCTCGCCGTCGTTGTATTTCTTCTTTAGATCTGAGTACGTCTGCAGCAGCACGTCTGATTTCTCGCGCTCGGTGAAACAATACCCGAGAGAGAATTCTTCGTCGATATGTAGAAGCATCTGAAGATCATCTGATGACAAACTGTTAGACGACGTCTCGTCAGAGCATACCTCCTCACGATTTTTACGTTTTTTCCCCACCAACGATGACAACACTTCTCCAGCTTTCGATCGTGAGCGGGTCACTGGGCCGACAACATCACATCCGAGCATCGGAGTTTCCATCACCTTCTTCTCCCGCGAAACCCTAGAGAGAATTTCAAAACCCCAGCACCAATCAGATAAAGGGAGATCTCAGAAAGGTATACACAAAAACAAAAACAAAAACATGAGAGAGAGAGAGAGAGAGAGGCTAGCTTAAAGGCGTTCTTGTTCCGCAGTTAGGAGTACTATTTTGGTACAGAAAAAAAAAAAAAACAGAGAGAGAGAGACGGTTTATCGCTCAACCGGTGCCCTTGGGCCCCGTTTGTTATTCAGATTCAGCCTTGGGATTGGACTAACAGTCCCACCGGACTGTGAATCTCTTGTTTGGTAACACAAAATCCCTCCGGATTGTGAATCCCATGGGATGAGCAAGGCTCCTAAAGGCGGGGAATAGGGGGGATTGGTAATACCCCCATGGACTTGGTATTAATAATCCAATCCTAGGGTTTTATGAAGGAGAAAGACAAAACTGCCACCAGAAAAACAGTTCGATCACCACCACCACCACCGGAGCAAAAAATCACCACCACCACCGGAGCAAAAATCACCGCCACCACCACAAAAACACACACACACACACACACAAAATATGTATGTATTTGTGCAGATCGAGATCGAGAGAGAGAGAGAGAGAGAGAGAGAGAGAGAGAGAGAGACCTTGATTGTGAGCTTGGTTGGATCATTGTCTTCGTCGTCATAGACATCGTCGTCGTCGTAATCTTCGCTGGTTGGGTTGTTCTGTGGGTGTGGGTCGAGATCGAGAGAGAGAGAGAGAGAGAGAGTAAAGTAGGGAAACCGGAAACAATAGAAAGTAATGCGTTTGTGGCTGTTTTAACTTTTTTCCTGGGATTTTTTTTCCCCTGTGTGCGTGTGTTGTTGTATGGGTGAGGGAGGGGGCAAAAATGGAAATTTATACTATAATCCAATCCTATCTCATATGAAACAAACATGATATTAATAATCTCATCATCTAATCACATCCTAAACAAACATACTCATTACTAATCTCAATCCTAATCTCATCTCCTTACGAATTCCAACCATCTATCTCCGTTATCAAACGATGCCTTGGGGGCTTGGAAAATGGATATGTATATATATATATATATATATATATATATATAGAGTTAGGTTCCGGTGAGAGATCCCTCATTTTTTTAAAATGCGGGACTTCCCTTCCCGATTGAATTTCGATGATCCGAGCCGGTCAAAGTGATCAGTATGTGATTTTAAGGGTCCCCGTAAGAAATCAGCAAAAAAAATGACCGGAAAGGGCTTCATCCGAGCAGTTTTCATTGAACGGTTCAAAAAAAACTGCTCGGTTGACGCCCTTCCCGGTCATTTTTTTTGCTGATTTCTCACGGGGATCCTTAAAATTACGTTCTGCACACATTGAACGGTTCAGATTTTCAAAATTTGATCGAGAAATGAAAGTCCCTCATTTTAACAAAATAAGGGATCCCTCACTTGAAAATTCCTCTATATATATATATGATATGATATGAAAAAGAAAAAAAATTAAACAAAGGACACCCAGACTTGTCTGCAACGGGTCGGTTGTTTTACCTGTAGAAAACCAGTCCAGTTTCGACTTGGGCCTATTTCGGGTCAACTTCAATTTTTTACACCTCGCTCCAACTAGGGTAGGTATCAAGTTGTGTCGTATTGTGTCGTGTTCGTATCGTGTCAATTTGTGTTTGTGTCAGAATTTTCTCAAATATAATCCGACCTATTTAACTTTTCGTGTCGTGTAATATTCGTGTTTCATGTCATAAATAGCCAACACTAACCCGTTAACTTTGTGTCGTGTTATCAGTGTTATCGTGCCCTTTCATAAATTCTCTTGTCGTGTCGTGTTTTTTGTCGTGTTTATGTCGTGTCATCTCGAGTTCGTGTCAGAATTCTCTCAACCCTAACCTGATCTGTTTAACTTTTTGTGTTTTCATGTCTTATCATATTCGTGTTTCGTGTCAAAAATAGCTGACCCTAACCCGCTAACTTCGTGTCGTGTTCTTGTGTCGGCTCAGGGCATGTTTTGATAATTAATACTGGTCAAGAATATGCTTAGAACGTTCTTTAATGCAAAAAAATGTCATTGACAGACATTAATTATCAAAACACGTCTTACACCGTCATCTTTCCAAAAAAATATACTCTCCCAGTTCGGATTTGTTAGTCCGTTTTGGGAGTCCTTGTCACTTTTCCATTGACTAGTACAATTACACGTGCGTTGCACGGGGTAATTTTTCTATTATTTTTCTTTCAAAGCATTTTTTATGTAGACATGCTATATCTTTTGTTATTTTGGTGTTCACTTTTGTAACTCTTGAAGAAGTAGTATTGAAATTGATGAGGAACCAGGTGAGAAAACTTTGCCAACTGAGAAAAGAGCAAGTTGTCATGAAAGTCAAATGAACTCTGCAACAAGTTCCCGATTGGAGCGAGTTTCAAGTGCTCAATGAAGGTTGGATGGTATAGTTAGGAAAGGATTAAAGGGCCAAGGTTAATTTTAAGGTGTACAGAGATTAAATAAATTTAGATTTCTATGTTCTATCAATTCCCCTTTCAGTTGTTTTTATTCCGTTCAGAAAACTTTGGCCTTTGATGAGTCATAGAAAATGAAGAGAAGTCAAAATGGAAAACCCTTTCCCGTCCCTCATCTTTTGGGTCATTATATTTTATGCTTCGCCTAAGATTAACCAGTTTAGGTATTATGCAATTCTTATTTCCGCAATTTAGAGAACCAATTTCAACAATTCCTGCGATTTAGCATTTCAAAAGCCAGCTTCCGATCAGGAAAAAGGCAAAGTTGGAACCAATTTTAGCAATTCAAATGTAGTTTCAGCAAAATTGGGAATCAATTTCATCAATCAGAATAATAGTTTCTACATCTCAAATGCCAGATTCAGTAGTTCTTACAATTAGAACCCTAGTTCCTCAGTTCAAAAAACCTATATTAGCAGACAACAGTTGGAAAGCAGTTCCATCATTTTGAAATGGACACAAGGATCCAAGTGGCACATAAACACTAGCATCCTGATGGACCCCTCAATTACTTTAAATCATTCTTTTTTTAAAAGGATAAAGACCCTTCTAACGCCCAAAAAGAGTAGGGGAGATAACACCAAATGTTATTAGTATGTCAAGCGGTTGCATGACAAGCGGAAGATACCTTCATTGTTCTTGTGTACTTGGAATTCAAACTTCTCCTCTTCGTCTCCCCCTTGACTTTGAGAAGGATATCAAACTTTGTGAATTCCTCAATTACCTATATTTATAACAAACTCAAATGTCACAGATACTATATTCATCATTTTCAAGAAACATATTCGAGCTCAAATCATTTTAAATGATGCACATTTTTTTATAAAGAAAATCACTCTACACGGTGGCATTATGGCATCACAAGGAAACACTGTCCTTGCGCATGTGGGCTCTTTAAAATCAACAATCAAAGTATTAAAGAGATTTCTTTTAAATTATAGTCCCCGGACCAAAAAAAAAAATCCCATCATGCACAAGGAGTCCGTGTTGACCTAATGAGCTAGCCAAACTTAGACCATCTATTTGTAATAAGCTCTTAACATTCACTTTCAAAAAGTAAATTGAATAGGTAAGAACGTTTCATGCCCATATAATTGCTTGACGATGATGGATTGATATGTTTTGCATTTTCTAACTTTGTGTTGGGCATGTTTTGCGTGCTTCAGTTGTGGGGTGTGTGAACTAATTAATAGACACGGTCATGCATACGAAGCCAAATATGGACATGGGACCCAGCAATGCTGTCCAAAAAAATAGGATACGGAAACGTTGGATGGAGGGAAAAGTCAACAACTTAAATGAAACATTATAGGAGGGAGGGAGACAGAGATTATCATAAATGTACTTAATGCAGCTAACAACAGACCAAATCATAGTGGTCACAAATATCACATCATATATAAGCATATATAAGTAAAGATTGTAAGGGGTAGGACTTGACAATTACTGTTCCACAAAGTGATTTTGAGCGTCTCCTTTTGTATGTCTTTGATGTATCCTACAAAGCCCTTCAAGCATTAATGTACTTTTCCTGAAACCATTACAATCATAGTCTATGAGCTCCATAGGATATCTATATCGGCCACTATGAGCTTGTTTGCCCCATCACATTAATAGCCATTCCCATTTGATTTAACTCACTTTATAAGGTCTACGAATTTCTAAGGATAACACTTGATATATGCAATATTGAACCCAGTTTCAGCAGCAAATAATACAGTAGCAGAAGTTTCTCAGGCATTTTAAGCAACTTGAAATCCAGTCTCAGCTGTTAGAATTCCTACTTCTGCAATTAGAAATACAGTTCCAGCAGTTTAGATCCCTGTTTCAACAATTCAAAATAAAAACTGACCAGTTTCCCTAATTGAATAGGCCATGACGTAGAAATGCAGTTACGTGACAGGAATGCAACATCGTTTGAGGACAGCGAAACTACAACATAACTGTTGAGGGATGTACCAGCATTACCTTCTTGTTCATTATTGAAAATATCTTTAGCAGATGCGGAACTGGGCAAAGTTGAATCCTCTTGCACAGAGCCATTTTCAATTTTTTTTCCCAAAAACATTTTGATGCCAACCACTTTCGCCCCTTGGAAATAATACAGGCTATTGTAATGGGTCATAGCAACTATAATAGATTTACTAAAATGCGCATGAATAACAATATCTTGTTCAAATAGCACATTGGGGTGTTGTTCCCCTCAATCCAAATGCCTGCAACTTGATCTGATGGGGAATTGTACACTCTCTAATTCAATTATACATTACTTGGGATATGAATCTCGTAAGAATCCAATGGTCTATATTCTAGTCTGCGTAGAACTTGAGCATATGGATTCTTCAAAAGCATCTCCATAAGTTTTTTTAATAGTGGACTCACTAAGATTTGCATCTTTTACAATCTGCAATCTATTTTGCAGTTCATTGCATGTAGAAGTACATTTGAAAGAAACATGGACCATCAGTTGAACGAATAAGAGAAGGGAGGTCATAGTAGATTTGGCCTTGGGCACAGAATGTACAAACACCTTGTTGCGAGGTCGCCATCCCCTTATCCAATATCTCCCAAAATGAAGTAAAAGAGAAGATACTACTATATGCTTGGATGTTCATGTTCCTACGAAATTCTTCTCCTTCCTCACATTGTGACGTATATAATCTACGTAAAGGTTCAAGAACGCAATGAGTACTTGCAAGTACTACTTTACCACCATAGCAACAAAATTTGGGAGTTTCGTATTAGAAACCATAGAAAAAGCAAGGCCTACTCCGTCGAACATCAAATTCAGAGTGACAGAGATATGTGAAAACGAAAGCTAAAAACAAAGACATAAATAGTTATAAACAATAAAATTTGTCAAAACATAGGCTTAGGAGGATGTTTTTTATAATAAAAATATTTACCTAGCACTGAAATAGTAGGAGTAAAGCGTTGTCCATTACTATCTATGCATGTTGTTATGTTTAGGTTGGTGGATTCCAATGTTCTTTTATGGGAGACATTTTGTTTATATTTTTTTTTCTTCCGCAGTCAACCGAGCATACAGGTCCCTCCTATACTTCTGATCATGGGACACGGGTTCATCTATACATAAATCAAACAATTAAAGATGACTGGAGTAAGTAAATATAGGGACAATGTTTAAGCATTAATTGGATCCACAAATCGTATGAAGATGAAATTTCCTACGGTCGGCTGGGGAAATGGCCTAATTGGGAAAGGAAGAAATAAGATACTGGAAAGATGTTGGTGGAGCCCATATTGCTCACTCTTAAGATAGTAGTTTGCCATATATAATTAACGTAGTGTTCTAATATACTAATTAATGAAAATGATCTTGGCTAAGCTCATTTGTTTTGTGAAAAAATAGGAAAGTGACGGGGAACATGTGGCGTAAAATGGCAGGTTAATTCAATTAGGAAAAAAGACAAACTTGAACAAATGGCATAGGTGCACTACAGGTCTCCGAATCTGGCTACAATATGGCTGCTCCACACAGAACTCCAACATAAAAATGTACATAAAATCATTAGCAAATGAAAATCCATGAAGATTTGCACTTTTCCACAGTTGCTCGATCCTTTCCGGATAGGATTCTTTCACTCATCATATATGCTAATTTAGTTAACAAAGGCAATTTTTTTTCCCCGGGCTCCTAATTGCTGGTTGATGACAAATACTACCCAGGTAGTGTTAATTTAGAGGATGAAAAAACTTAACAGCTGAGTCCTCTCCGAACCGCACGAGATAGTTGCCCATCATAGGGCTCACCAACTTCACTTGCCTCTATGGGGGGCTCGCTCCGGGCAGGTTCGGATCACTTACAATACATGGCTCTACGAAGGAAGGGGTTGGGTTAGGAGGGTTTTCAATATGTGAACTCAATCATTATAGCATTTACTCCATTTTCACTTCTGCAGTTTCCTTTAAATTTGATGATTTCGTGAGTCTGGGCTGCTCCACATAAACCCAAAACAACTTGTGACTGAAACTATTTAATTGTGATAATTTTGCACTCAGGGAAAAGAAATCCCTCAAATCCAACACCAAAAACAGTTGAATAATTTTCATCGAACTTCTGGTGTGCATTACATCACCAATTGAGGGGGGGGGGGGGGGGGGGGGGGGGGGAAAGGGTCTCATTTTTTAATTTCCTGAAATAGACAAGAAGACAAATCAGGTGTAGCCAATGAGAAATTTTCACAACTCCCCAACTGCATGTTTTAATTGACCCGTCAAAGAGGCATTTATACAGACATCTTACGCGCGAAACCACTACTTAAGGGATTTGCATGTACCAACATTAAAGCAGTTAAGCCGTTTCAAAAAAAAAAAGAAAAAGATTAAAGTAGTTAATAGTGTATAACAATGGCATTCAACAGGTTTAATAACTTAAAAGAACATCTTAATTAAGAGTACCATGGAGTCTCAACTTCTATAGTGGAAGTACGTACAACATATGACGTCGATGCTTCTATTGCCCTTCTCCTTCTAAAAATAGGCCCGAGTTCACCCCAATTTGATTCCTCTAAAAGATTAGAAGAACTTGAGGGTTAGGAACAGAGAGAGAGAGAGAGAGAGAGAGAGAGAGAAGGCTGAAAGTTGCAATGCTCTCTTACAAAATCGATGTCCTCTCCTCTTGATGCGAAGGAAGAGAGGGCTTTTCGTTTGCGTTTCCGTGCCACTTTAGGTGCAGCGTTTCGCTAGAAGGAAACGCCGCTTTCCAATAGCGCGAAACTTAGGGGTTCTGCGAGGAATGAGAGTGTGGGAAACACTTTAGGCCCTGGGTTGTATTGTGTCTGTTAGGAAGAAGGGTGGGATAGGATAGGATTGGTATTAGTTGCAAGTGTTGGGGCATTTAGGAAAAGTAAAAAGTAGGAAACATCTTTGTACATTTAAAAGAAGTAGTATAGATATATGCGTGCGAAAGATGAATGCACGCATTGCAACAACACAACCATCACCACTTCTCCCTTGCAGCCGCTATAGCTAGCCAGAGAGAGAGGGAGAGGGATTGAGTGAGAACCAATTTTAGTTTCAAATGTAGAGCAGTGTCAATAGTCCTGCAGGTACTGAAGCCATGTGCCTCCATAATTATTTTATGTTGAGTAGGATTCGCTAATGGGTTTGAGTCAGTCTTGAAAAATTTAAGATTCTATGAGACCCGTTGGAATTAACCTCTCCTTTTCTAATAGGATCCTAATTCCGGGAAATAATTACTCAAAAGCAAAACAAAAAATGACTGCAGAAAAATTATAGAAACATGAGAGTAATTAGTCGATTTATTAGTGGATAAGGAAAAATATTATCTAGACGAGTGAATTGATTGACCTTGAAACAACAACAATTACTATTGCTATAAAACAAGAATTGCTTTAAAACAAGGATTTGGAATTGTTTTTCATTCTGAGGCATAACCTATGTAATAATTCTTAGCAATAAATAAATAAGTACTTTCCAAAAACATTGCTTGAGAGTATTGACCTATTTGACCGATTAGATGAAACTTTTGTCTTATTGGTTAAATATGTTGGGATTTTTTTTCCATGGAAATATGCACAAAATAATAAAGTGATGGTGAGAGGGCAGCCCCTTGAGGAGTTGCCGAGGTACACCGGTCAAGACCGCGAGAGGAGAGTAGATGTGAGGAAAAAATAGTATGGGTAAGTGAAAAATATTGTGTATAGCCATGGTCTTAGGAGGTCTATGATGGTTTTTCATCTCATATCATAATATCCTAACTTTTCATATGATGAAATTTCTCTCTCCCGTGAAGGAGGCATTGAGGCTAACCGTGTAAAAACTTGTGGCTTTTTCGTTGTGTACTTGTTCTTTTTTAGTTGCGTGCAAGGCTTATAATATATATATATATATATTCAGAGATTTTTTTTTTTGGTCAAAAGTGAAAAGATTGTAGCACTTACAAAATGGAGATCATTACAAAAAATTGGACAAAACCAAACTAATCGTCTAACAAATACAAAACGAGTAAATCACAAGACAATTGATGTCTTTCATCCTAATTCAGGCATGACCTGACGCAATAGTGACACTTTTAAACTACCTAACATCTAATTAGGAGCCTCAAACAAGAAAAAGTGCAAAGTTAAGGACAACAGATACCAAATACCCAGAGGATCAATTGGCAACTTGTTTGTCCCACATTGACGGAGCAAAGGTTCAATTGGCAAAGTGCTCACCTATAAAGCCCTCTACTCCACCTGTTCCACTTGCTCACAGAGTGGTTGCACGTGAAAGTTGGGTTGCAAATGAGCTGAGCCGAGTTTTACCGTACTCAAGCATGTTTATTAAGTTTTTAACGAACTCAAGCTCGAGCTTGAACTCAGTAAAAACTTAACGAGTCGAGCTCGAGCCTACCTACCGCAATAAGTTTCGCCTCTGCCACCACCCCTTCATTTCATATCAGATTGAAGATTCAATTTCTTAAACAGAAAAGATATCTGCACCGACGGTTTCCGTAGGGAAACCGTACCGACGGACACGCGCGGCCATCTCCGGCCACCGGACGGCCGATCCGAGCCGTCCAAAAAAAATTTTAAAAAAAAACGAGGGGGCCAGCGCGGGAATCAACGGCATCCGAGGTGTGTAAGGTGCTTGATCCGAGCATCCTTTTTTCATATATATATATCTATATTCCCTTGAATATACATATATACACGAAAAATGAATGCTCGGATCAAGTACCTTACACACCTCGGATGTCGTTGATTCCCGCGCAAGCCCCCTGGGTTTTTTTTTTTTAAATTTTTGGACAGCTCGAATCGGCCGTCCGGTGGCCGGAGACGGCCGTGCATGGCCGTCGGTACGGTTTCTCTACGGAAGCCGACGGTGCAAATAGCACCTTTCTTAATTTTCTTAAAATGTTGGAGGAGGACAGAGATAAACACATGGGCGGAAATTGTGGAGATGGAGAGAACAGTAAGTGGTGGTTGGGTGGGAGCGGGGATTTGCATAATCCCTGTAATTGTGGGATTGAAAACCTACGTATATCCCATATGTTTATATATATATTTTATAAAAATATAAAAATATATAAATAGGGGTATAATTGGCCAAAATGACAATTTGAGGATGAGAACATAAGTATTTAAAATCAATAGGATGGACACCTAAATAAGTCTAGTAAAGAGGATGCCTATTTAATTTCTTCTTCTAAATTCATTGTTTTTTTCTTTTTTTCGAAATTGGTTCGGAGCCGTTGAATGGCCCAACTGACCTATCGTTGAATGGCCCAATTCACCTCTCCTTCCCTAATAGGATCCTAATTCCGGGAAAAAATTACTCAAAATCAAAACAAAAAATATGACTGCAGAAAAATTATAGAAACATAAGAGTAGTTAGTCGATTTATTAGTGGACAAGGAAAACTATTATCTAGACGAATGAATTGATTGACCTTGAAACAACAATTACTATTGCTATAAAACAAGAATTGCTTTAAAACAAGGATTTGGAATTGTTTTTTATTCTGAGGCATAACCTATGTAATAATTCTTAGCATTAAATAAATAAGTACTTTCCAAAAACATTGCTTGAGAGTATTGACCTATTTGACCGATTTGATGAAACTTTTGTCTTATTGGTTAAATATGTTGGGATTTTTTCCCATGGAAATAGGCATAAAATAATAAAGTTGATAAGCAACCAATTTTGTAGATAGTTGGTGCGCTTAGTCCCGTTTTATGTTGCATTAATCTGCGTTTATGTAACTTTTATTAAGATTTTGCACGTAAGGTTTGTTTGAGGATGTTTCAGGTTTTACGCCCTATCAAGGGTGATTTTGATGCCTTGGACATGCCTCGAGGGAGTCCGAGCTTCCAAGACCAAGTGGCGAAGTGCCACCGTTCTCTAATGAGCAAGATACGAAGCATCGGGTGAAGTTCGGAAGCGTCGGGTGCCAAGTTTTGAAGTTAGAAGCCAATTCTGGAGTTAAGCTTCAGGTATCCATACAACCGTTTTGGTTGTATCCATACGGTAGCCTTATATTTTGGACAGATTCTTGCGTATCCATACAACCGTTTTGGTTGTATCCATACAGCTCTTCTACGGAGCATTTTCAGCACAAGCTTAACAGCCTGGTATTCATACAACCGTTTTGGTTGTATGGATACAGTTGGCTTTCCGACAGATTTTTCTGCTTTTTGAACTTTTCATTTATGAAATAGTTGCTACTTTTGGAAAGTGCTAGGATATTTGTTATGAGAGAAGGGTTGGATTGTATAAATATCACACACTCTCTCTCTCATTGAATTAGCTAGATACATTTTACTTTAAGTCTTTTAGTTCCATAAATTCCTCCATATCTTTTCAAGCTTTTCAAGCTTTAATTTCTCAAGAACACATTAAGGTATTTACGTTACGTTAATTTCTCGTATATTAAAGTTGTTCGTATGCTTTGGATCCTTTATAAAATCAAGTTTATTTTCGGTTTTATCAGTTAAACATGTTTGTCAATTCTAGCATGCTTTCTAGTCTTCTTAAAATGCATAAGTAGTTGATTAGGCTTGGCGACGGAGTGATTAACGTCATGTGACTTATGTTAATCTTACCTTTCTCAACTAAATACTTGAGGTTCGGTATGGAAAATGAGTGTGGTTCGCTTTTTATGTAACAAAACTTGTTGATGTTAACCTCCGGTGATCATATGCTAGCACATATGGTTCCGTGAGCTATGTCTCGCCTCGTGTTTGCCAAGAGAATAAAAGAGCTCACTTGTTCTCCATACTTAATTTCTAGTCTTTAATGATTTCATAGCAAAATCTTCCGGTTAATAGCCTATGCCGTGCGATTCAACCGTGTTTTCGTTGAGAATGGTTAGTTGGCCTAAGTTACGGGCGTTATGAACTCCAACGCCTTACTGCTTGTTTAATCTAGTTAAAACTCATTTCTAGTCTTTTTCATAAGAGCATTTTTCACCTTTCAAAGCAAAACCAAAAGTTGGCCGTCTAAACGCCGCAAACCCTTACATCTAAAAATCCTAGCAAGCTATAAAGACCATCTCTGTGGGAATGATTCCGGACTTCCGGATATTATGCTGACAATGACCTAGCTCTACGCTCGGGGTAAATCAACCTATTTCAACGGTTAGGTTGGGACGAAGCAAAAGTGTTGGTGAGAGAGGGCAGCCCCTCGAGGAGTTGCCGAGGTACACCGGTCGTGAGGCAAGACCGCAAGAGTAGAGTAGATGTGAGGAAAAAATAGTACGGGTAAGTTAAAAATATTGTGTATAGTCACGGTGTTAGGAGGTCTATGGTGGTTTTTCATTTCACATTATACTATTCGAATTTTTCATATGATGAAATCTCTCTCTCCCGTGAAGGAAGCATTGAGGCTAAACTGCGTACAATCTTGTGGCTTTTTCTGTGTGTACTTATTCTTTTTTGGTTGCGTGCAAGGCATAGAAAAAAAAGAAAGAAAGAAAGAAAACAGTTCGAGATTTTTTTTTTTGTCAAAAGTGAGAAGATTGTATTGATAAATGTCCAACAACATTTACAAAATGTAGATTATTACAAAGAATTGGACAAAGCCAAACTAATAGTCTAACAAATACAAAACAAGTACATCACAAGACAATCAATGTCTTTCATTCTAACCCAGACATAACCTGACGTAACAGCGACATTTTTAAACTGCTTAACATCTAATTAGAAGTCTAAAACGAGAAAAAGTGCAAAGTTAAGGACAACAGACACCAAATACCCAAACAATCAGATATACTTTAACCAAGTATGAACGCACCAATAAACTCTCAAGAACTACAGGTCTGTCAAACCGCTACGAGTTGCTCAACGAAAGACATCGTGTATGGATAGAACAAAACACAAATATCGTTGTGAAGCAACCTCGATTGAGAGAACCAGATCTGTAGATAAAATTCGTCCAAAAACGAAACTAACAACTCTCATAAAACGAAAGACAAAACTTTCACAGATCAGACAACAAGTCGTTAATCTGGAGAGACGGAAGAAGAAAAGGAAAAAACAAAGAAAGAAAGTCGGAATAGTATCATGACCTTCCTCTCCTGTTGCCGCACACGGGTATGGAACCCACGGGGGGAAGGGAAGGGAGAAGAGGAGTTATGGTGGCTAGAGTTGAGAAGGAGGCTGGGGGGCTGCTGTGCCCCCAAGCACAATAGCGCCCAAAATGGGGTATGCTCCGGTCTCGCTCCCATGATCGGAAATGCTCACTTTGTAGAGCTCGCCGATTAGATCAAGTGTATCAAAAATCAGCTCGTTCGGATATTATTAAATGTCTCATTCGAATATTGTTATCTTGAAAAGAATGGATCCAAAATACTAGATAAAATTCATTGATTTTTGGTACATCAAGATAATAGTATTCGAATGAAGCACTTAATGATATCCGATTGAGCTGATTTTGGACACACTTATTCTACTCAATGAGCTCTATAAAGTGAACGTTTTCGATCATTGGAACGAGACTAGAGCGGGCTCCGTTTGGGGTGCTGCTCTTGGCTGCTCTGTTTGCGGGCACAGTAGCCCCCTGCCTCCGGTTGAGAGAGAGAGAGAGAGAGAGGGTCGGCTCCACGCAAAAGGATTTTTGTATATATATATATTTTTTGAACCAAGATTTTTGTATATATTGGAGGACGCGGGGGCTCTGCTGTGCCTGAGGCACAGCACTCCCTACCCACTCCCAAAAAGACTCAAAAAAGGCCTGAAAACGGTACCGTTTATAAGGAAAAAAAATTTAAGTTTCCTATTTGCAATCCTATAGAGTAGAAACGTGATTATAAGAATCTTAGAGATAAAATTTAATTATGTCTCTTTAGAATAATTTGATCAGAATAATAAGATCTTCACATTGGTTCAAACGGATTGAAAATTGGAACAGATAAATTTTTAACTGTATTTTTAATATATAAACATTCTAAAAAATTCTAAAAAATTAAGTATTCTAATTTTTAATCTGTTTGAATAAGTGCGATTATCTTATTATTCTGAACATATTATTCTAAAGAATCATAATTAACTTTTGTCTCTAGAACTTTCATAATTAAGTATTTGCTATTTATTTAAGATCCTGTGGAGCAGAAAGATGATTATTAAAGCCTTCAAAACAAAAGTTAATTATGTCTTTTTAGAATAATATGTTCAGAATAATAAGATCTTCGCACATATTCAAACGGATTAAAAATTGGAGTAATTAATTAGAATGTTTATACATTAAAAATACAGTTAAAAAATTATCTGCTCCAATTTTCAATCCGTTTGAACCAGTGTGAAGATCTTATTATTCTGATCAAATTATTCTAAAGAGACATAATTAAATTTTATCTCTAAGACTCTTATAATCACGTTTCTACTCCATAAAATTGCAAATAGAAAATTTTAAATTTTTTTCCTCACAAACGGTACCATTTTTGGCCTTTTTGGGAGTGGGTAAGGGGTGAGGCACAGCAGAGCCCCCGAGTCCATATATTGGAAGCCCCAAAATCTTTAATTCCCGTTAGTTGGAGATAACTTAGTCAATGATTGGATGACAAATTCCTTTTCAATTAAATTCGTTCTTTGAATATCATTTCGATCCATTTGATTGATGGGCTACCCTCTGCCCGCTAAACATTGTGTCGAAAAAAGGGCTCATCTATGGGTTGGGCTTACAAATAAGGCCCAGTTATTTGAAAAAAGAAGAAGACTTATTTACCTTTCTGGTTACCACCGAATTGAGCAAATGTCTTTTTGGTCCTTAACATACCAATTGCATACATTCAGTCCCTGATGTTCGGAACTTATGTTTAATTGGTCCCCAACGCAGACAATGTTAAGCTTTGTCCGTCAAAGTAGGGGCATCTTAGGTATTTTATCATAAAATTAATTTGATTAGATGTCTTCTTGTGATCCACCAACCAGTGATTTTGGATAATGAAGTTAAGTAGTAACTTCTTCTTTTTTTGTCTTTATATAATTTTTTTTATGCATTTGTCCACTTTCTGTCAAACTTTTGCGACTTATAATTCCTCTTAACGAGAAGAATCGGAAAAGTAAAATATTATGATCAAAACTCATAATTTTTTTGTCTAAATACACAAATAAATAAAAAAGAGAAGTCTTTTATTTTACTTATTTTTGTCTTTTTCTTAAAAAAAAACGAGTTTAGATCAAATGTTTTTCACTTTTACGATTCCTATCGACAAGATGAATCAATAAGTTACAAAAGTTTGACGCAAAATTAACAAATATGAAAAAAATTTGAATAAAAACAAAAAATAAGTCATTTTAACTTATTAAACCAAAACTACCCAACATCATAAACTAGTCTTATGATAAAGAAGGAGCGAAGTCATGGCAAAAGAGGGCAAACACTCACTTTTCATTGGGTTAGTGGGGATTAATTTTAGAACGTGCTTCATTTTAACATAAAAATAAGTGCTTTTGTTTGGGCAAACTTGGACCACCACTGAGATACATAGTCAAGGGCATTGAATTTTTAATTATATTGTTGGCTGGATAGGCTAGCTCTATATACAAGGTTGCTTCATCACTAGGACTCAAATACGATGGGCACTGTAACGCCCCGAATTTTTGGGAACGTTAAAAGGGAAATTTCATTGAAAATCTAAATGGAGTCTGGCTCAATATTACAACATAACTCTCACAAAGAGTATTCTTAATCAACAACAAGAGAGGTAAACTAGGGTTCCTATCTACTGCTCCGCTTCTTCCTCCATCCTAGCCAGCTCCTCGGCTCCAAACGCTTCCAAGGTGTAAGGTTCACCCTGTTCGTCTATAAGATCTAACACATTATACCGGCGTCGCCACCAATATAATATGTCAGGGTCACCAAATGTAACACCGTGAGCTTACAAAAGCTCAATAGAATATCCAAACCCACTAACCCTTAACTTACAAACAATAGATCATAAAATCAACAGAGTACAAGCAGGTTTAACAAAAACGATTAACGATAGCACATTCATATTCACTATTCAAGTATCGTTGGTGTCCATGTTTTTCTGTGTTTCTCCTACGCGACTCATCGTAGACCGTGTCTCCATTTTCACTTTTCATAACCAAATCAACATTTTCAAAAATCTGTTTTTAACACACCCAACCTCGGTTCCGCCGTTCCGGGTTCCCGAGTATCCTCACAATGGTTCCGCTGCACCGGGTTCCCATTGGCACACAAAACTTGCATTGGCTCCTCTCCACGGATAACCAAGCCATTCCTCACCATGGTTCCGCCGCTCCGGGTTCCCATGGGAACGCACACAATTCAAAACCCTCGGTTCCGCCGCTCCGGGTTCCCGAGTATCCCACAATAGTTCCGCCGCTCCGGGTTCCCATTTGGGGTTTTCGAAAAAAACTAAACCCTCGGTTCCGCCGCTCCGGGTTCCCGACTATCCCCACAATGATTCCGCCGCTCCGGGTTCTCATTGGGTTTTTCACAAATCTTACTTTACACACGCACACAACTCACATAATGCCACCCAAAACCGGTCATTATGTAGTTTCAAAATATTTCCTTCCTCGAAAAACATTTCCTTTCATTAATCACACCCTAGGTGTCATGTTTCTACTTTCTCGATTTTCGTGTCTCGTTCTCATGCATAGACTCCGCGGTAGGACTTATCATAAAGTAAACATTCATAAAGGTAAACATAAATCATTCATTGTAATCTTGAAACTAAACTAACAAGATCATCCAATTCTATATTAATAATTATGCTCATAACCATCCTAAGGATCAAAATACGAATACTTCTACCATCGATGAAGTTTTATCTTTCGAAAGCCGTTCTTTCTTTCTTTTTGGGAAGTTCTAAACAACATATGTTTTTCCAAAAAATAAAGTTAATATGTTCAACATATTCCCCATCCTTTTTATCTTTAAGGGAAAACACCTTTCTAGTTCTCATGTATTTTTAACGTACAAGCATCATACAAAATACTTGAAGATAGAGGATAAGAGCATTCTACTTATACTTGGGGAAGTGAGTAGAGAAAATCTACCTTGATCCGAAACTTAGTCGGGGCCGAATAAGCTAGTTGGAAATTTCCTACGGGCAGTGAAAACTTGCAATCTGGACCGAACTTCGGACGGCAGTAACTCGGTCAATATTTGGCCGGATACGATCGTTCTTGGGTTGAAATTGAAGCTCTCGAAGTGCTCTACGACTTTCGGGAAGGAAGTTGGTCCTAGAAACTACTTTAGGTAGGAGAAAAATGGTGATAAACGAGAAGACAGTATGCTGTCTGGAAATAGGAATCCGAGATTTTTACTGAACTTCGGATGCCAATATCTTTGTCATTTCTTCACCGATTTGGATGGTTCTTGGGTCTAACTTGAAGGTTTCGAAGTGCTCTACAATTTTTCCGAAGGGAGTTGGTCCTAAAAACTAACTTACGAAGGAGAAAACTGAGGTTTTTCAAAGGGCAGTAGGCTGCCTGGAAAAACAGAAATGGTTTCTAAAGAGAAGTGAGTGAAGGTGTGAGTTGAAAGGGTGAATGGGAGGTGCTATTTATAGCAAAACTTGGGTTCCTCCTTCTCCCCCATGGCCGGCCCCCCTCTCCTCTCCTTTCCCCATGGCTTTTGCTCCATAGTCTTGTCATTTCAAGACTTTAATCAAGTCTTAGCCTTCCACGACTTGTCACTTCCATTCTAGGCCAAATCTTAGGCCATCATGAAGGATTTTTGGCTTGTCAAGTCTATGGGGAGGTTGCTTGCAAGAAAGAGTAGAATCATTGTACTTTGGAAGACTAGAAATGGGTTGGCATGGTCAAAAATAGGCTTAAGGCTATAAAGGTTGCTTGTGTAAGTAACCAAAACACAATCACACACTCCACCTCCCTCTCCCCATCCGGCCTTTCTCTCCCTCTCTCCATCCGGCCCCTCTCTCTCTCTCTCTCTCTCTCTCTCTCTCTCTCTCTTGTGTCTATATACTTCTAGGAAAATCTAGGAAAGTAAAACCTACGATAGCTAGGCTCAAGAACATAGGTGTGCATGCATGGCAAGGCTAGGAAGCAAAATGATGAGATTCCTTGGCATGACTAGTCTTGTCATGCTTAATGGCAAGTCAAAGGTCTATTAACCAAGGGGTAAAAATTCCCCTAACAATTATGGACCAAGGGGTAAAGGAATATTGGTAATAATTTGATATGACTAGTCATGGGAATCTATTGTCCAAGGGATAATATTTTCCCTAACAATTATGGACCAAAGGTAAAAGAATATTGGTAATAATTAGGGTTTGAAATGATTTGTCATGGGGTATAATGATTACCCCTAAAAGTCTAAGGGTTCAATTAGGGTTCGGGGGTTCAAAAGGCTCCGAGACGGTCGAAAAGGTCCAATTAGGGTTCGGAAAGTGTAACTAGGAGAAATGGTAGTTTGGTTTGTCCAACTAGTCGGTTGGAAACTAACTCTACTAGCCAAGTAGAATTTCTAGCCAAGAAATATAATTTAAAGATTTTATTTAACTCACTAGAAAAAAAAATACAAGTGCTTCTACAAGCATACTTGTCTTTAGAAAATGACTAGATTGCTCGGCGTGAAAATATATAATTTTATAAATCTCAAATCTAATTATGACGGATTATTAAAATTAAAAAGAAATTTTTAGTAGCAAATCCAAGTAATTAAAATAAAATTTAAATATTTAACGAAATTTTTATTTACCAAAAATCAGGGTCGTTACAGGCACGTTTGATTGTCAAATTATTTTTAGAAAAGATTGAATAAGATGAGATTAAAATTGAGGATAGAAGAGACAAGTAGAGCCCAAGAGATAATAGATTGGATTATATGAATACTGAAATTATTCATACTGTATTTTGTTCTAGTGAGATAAAAATAATTGAGAATGTTTTAATTGTTGAATAGAAGGGAGATAATCCGGGAAAACGGGACTAAATAATGCCATCTCTCCCCTTGGTATTAGTTATTTTTTTTGATTGGCAATTTTTTTTATTAATCTCCTCAAAATTACAAAGATTAAAAGTATAAGGGAAAATGAAAATTAAAGTTACTTAATCACCAAAAATACATGGGACAATAAATGAAAAATAAATTTCACCTTGTCCAATTCAGTAGTTAATCAAAGATATACATCATACACCGGACTAAAAAATAATGAAAAACATGTGAACCCTTAAATTCTCTCTGATTCTAATCCCACGTACCTTCCTAATTCTGCAATCAAACAAACCCAGCAGGCATGATAGAAAATGATTTTGTTTGCCCTCATTTAACGAGGGTCCCCCATTTCCCGAATGATCAGGGAATGCACCAAGTCCAAAG
This sequence comes from Rhododendron vialii, assembly GCF_030253575.1. Taxonomy (NCBI): domain Eukaryota; kingdom Viridiplantae; phylum Streptophyta; class Magnoliopsida; order Ericales; family Ericaceae; genus Rhododendron; species Rhododendron vialii. The sequence goes on from NC_080562.1 coordinate 36,107,225, forward strand.
CAAGCAAGGAATGCACCAATTGATCAAGCACTTTGGATGCGAAGTAATAAATGAGCCAAAGTCCAACAGCATTGAAAAGGAAATGGCATTTATAAAAATTAAAAAAAAATGCAAGGAAAAAAAAAAACCAACAGAAAGAAGAAATAGCCAAAGGAAAATTCTTCAGGCATAGCCAATACGCAAATACACAACACACGTACATGGGTGTATGAGCACCACGCACTCACATGAGTGTGTGAGATCCACTTTACTTTTCAGGAAAAAAAAATTCAATATTTGCGTAAAATTAAAAAAATTTCTTTTTCGATTCCTCTCGTCGAAACGAATTAATAATTTACAATAGTTTGGCGAAAAACTAATGAATGCAAAAAAAAATAAATAAGGACAATTCTCAAAAAGTCTTTTTAGTTTAGTGAAACTCCACCTAGTTAAAAGGACACAGAAGGTTCGAAAGTACGTAAAAATTGCTCAAGTGGGTCCAATTATGCAGAAGAGATTAAAACCTATACAAGACCATACGAAATCACCATCTATTCCCAATAGAATACTTGCCTACTCACATCTAGGAATACCATTGCTTAGTTAATAATGGGAACCTAAGTGTAAACCGTGTCTGTAGAACCTCAAATGTCAACACAAAATCCAAGGATGCTTGCACATCTCATACCCACATACATGATTAGGGCTGGCCCACTCACAAGGCTCACACGGCCGGGGCCTTGGGCATTCAATTTTTGAGGAAAACCCAATTTTTTTTAGTATTTGAGTTGGGTAAGACTCTTTTTAGAGAAGGTCCGGTCCAAATTTCAAAAGTAAGGCCTAGTCTCTAGAGCTTTGATACAGTGGGATTTTCTATTTATAAAAGATTTTTAATTTGCCTTCATTGTTTCCTTCAACTAGCGATGTGAGACTATAGGTGAGAGGCTTTGTTTTGCAACTTGTTTGTCCCACATCGACAGAGCAAAGGCTCAATTGGCAAAGTGCTCACCTATAAAGCTCTCTACTCCACCTGTTCTAGTTGCTCACAGAGTGGTTGCAAGTGAAAGTAGGGCTACAAACGAGCCGGGCCGAATTTTACCGTGCTCAAGCATATTTATTTAGTTTTTAACGAACTCGAGCTCGAGCTTGAGCTCAATGAAAACTTAACGAGTCGAGCTCGAGCCAAGCGGGCCTTGGCTTGACTCGAGCTCGAGTTTGTTCACGAGCCTTAACGGTCCAATGAAAAACGTATATATATTCTCAGATATGCCTAATACAACCCAAAATATTTTGATTGTGAAGGTTTTCTTTCATTTTCTTGTATTCTACAAAAAAATAATCCCAATTTTAGAATAATAATAACATGTAATATGTTTTGTAAGGATTCTGCATTAGGATATCAAAATGCTAATGCTAATAGAAGTAATTAATTGGTTTGTGAGTCAACTCGAGCCGAGCCTCTATTGGCTTGTGTTCGACTTGATAACAAAACGAGCCTAGAATTTGAGTTTGAGCTTGTTTATTTGTGTTTCGAGTTAAACTGAAAAGAGCTTTTACCGAACCGAGTTTCGAGCAGTTTTTTTCGTTTGCAGCCATACGTGAAAGCAACACGTGGGCAGCAAGCATCGGAATTAAAATTGTTTTGAAGGGAAATTTTAAATTTTGAATTACTATGTGTGTGTGTGTGTATTAGTCAAGGGAAAATTTCTTGTATTGTTACTGTTTATTTTTTTTCGTAAAAATTGTTAAGCATTTTGGACACTATTCTTAGAAAAAATATTGGACACTCAAATACCTTAGACTGACCCTGTACATGATCAACAGACAGAAATGCGCCCTACTATATAAATTGGGCGACTTCGCAAGCAAAACCAATTAAGTATAACTAACCAACACAAGGGAGTCATCGACAGAAACTCATAAGCCATAATCATGAGTTCTGTGACTTCTGTCTCTCTTCAATCCCTCTTTATCCTCCTGTGTTTCCTTGCTTTTCATGATCAGTGTTCCGAAGCCTGATATTTACAAACCAGAAGGCGATCTTTCGGTCCGTCTACTCTTTCGGGGACTCCTTTGTGGACCCATGCAACAATGATTTTGTTATAAACCGCCATTTAAGAGTAACTTCCCATCTTATGATAAAAATTTCTCCGGCAAAGTCTCAACCGAAAGTTAACCGAGGAAATCTTTACCGTACGGTGGGAAGTTGCTCTTAAATGGCGTTGTTTTGGAAGTGCAGCATACTACGTGAGTGTGGGAAATTACACGCGGCCATACTTGGATCTCAATGAGTCACCTCACCAACCGCAATATATAAGTTTCGCCTCTGCCACCACCCCTTCATTTATTACTCCGTTTGGATCCCTCTTAGTTATCAGATTGAAGATTCAATTATTTAAAATGTTGTTTATTGCTCGTTCTAAAATTCATTGTTGTTGTTGTTTTTTTTGTTTCGAAATTGGTTCCGAGCCGTTGAATGGCCCAACTGACGTATCGTATCGTCTCTTTTGGGGTTGAGCGGATTGGTTATGGACGGAAAATAAGCAGCCTGCCCAAAAAAATTAACAGCTCGTTTGGAACGAGTGATTTCGAGCGAGAAGAAAGGAGAGGGTTAGGAATCCGACTCTCTCCCACGTTTGGGAGAGCCATCAGGCGAGAAAGGGGCGGGGAAGGAGAGAAACCGTTTCCTCTCAAGACCCCATTTCTGAATCGCGCCGGATGTGGTGCGATTCCGTGAGAAAGGAAAGGAAGGTGCTCATGCGGGCTACGCCGGAGTTGCTCGCTTGTCGCCGGAGTTGCTAGCTCGTCGCCGGAGAAAGCTTCGTCGCCGGAGTTTACAGATTTTGGTCGCCGGAGAGAATTTCTCGCCGGAGAGGGTTTGATTTCTCACGGTTGTTTGGGTTGCACAGTGTGAAATCACTCTCCTCTCTTCTTCTTTCTCACCATTAACGGAGAAGACTTCCCTTTCTTCTCCTTTCTCATCCCTCCATCCAAAGGGGCCATAAGCGATTTGGTTTAAGAACGAATTACACAAGGTAGTAAAAAGTACCAGCACAGAAATCATTCTCACATTTTTTTTCTTTTTTTTTTTTTTACTCTTCAGAAATCATTCTCACAGTAAAGTACAGATACTACTCTCGTGCACGCGCGCCCCACCGGCGGCGCGTGTGGCTTCTCCTGACATCGGAACTCGACCGGACCAGCGGCGTTGGAATCGTCTGAGGCAGTAGGACAAGAATCTGCGCCGTACAAAGCTTTAGGATGAGATTTACAGGTCTTTCTTTTCTTCTGATCAGAAACTGGGGATTAGAGGTGTAAAATGGTGCTTCTGGTTTTTTTTTTTTTTTGATTAAGCATCTGCGTCGCTTTACGCTTTTGGTTCTTCAGTTCTGGTTTTTTGGTTAATTTGTTTTATCTAGACACCCTGTTTTGAAATTGGTTCTCCGAAACTTTTTTCATTCCAGTCCCACCGGTTCAGAGAAGGGTACCCGTTCGGACAAACAAACCACAGTGGTTTATTTTTTGTCTTTATTCAAATTTTTTTCGTATCATTTGGCTTATTGTCATTTTTTTGGGGATTATTGCATACTCATGACAAGAGGAATCTAAAAAGTAAAATTTTTTGACCGAAATCCAATTTTTTTTGAATAAAGACGAAAAAATTGGTTTATTGATTTTTTTTTTCTTTATTCAAAAAAAATTAGATTTCGGTCAAAATTTTTTACTTTTTAGATTCCTCTTGACGCGAGGATGCAATAATCTCCAAAAAAATGACAATAAGCCACGTGATACGAAAAAAAATTGAATAAGGACAAAAAATAAGCCAAAATGGCTTATTAAGGGGGTTTTCGTTTTGGGTCTTCCGTACACTCGATTTTGTCGATCTATAGCTTTCTTTATTCGGGTGTATGTTTGTTGGTTAGATTGTTTGGCGGCTTTGTATGTAGTACATTACTTTGACCCAATTTTCCCGGGAAAAAAAAAAAAACCCTCTTCTCAAATTCTGGTTGATGAAGCTTATCACAAAAAAAAATTGGGTTGATGAAAAATTAGGGCTTTTGGTTGGCAAAAAAGAATCTTCGATCTAGATACTTTTTTGTGGGCAATATTTTGCTTATGGGTTAGGTAAGAAAAAATGCAGAAAGAATGTTGAGCTTCACGGTAGCTACTATTGTTGTATTTTGCTTTTATGGTAAAGAGTGGTTTGGTTACGTTGATGAGGTAAAAAAGAGCATTACAGTAGGTACTAATGTTGTGAAATCTAGTATTATAACTTGCCTTTGCTGCTGTTGATGCACGATAAACGGTTATGATGATGTCTATGTTTAATGATGCTGTTGATGATAATAATCTTTGTGCTTTACTTCTGTTGAAATGAATATGCAGCTCATGTTATCTAATTCCTCATGGTGATCACTTGAGTGGTTTGGTGACCATTTAATATGGGGCTCTGCTTTTATTTGTCGAAGATGCCAAAGATACCTGATGGTGTTTGCCGTGATATAGAAATGCCTATTGTCCTGCTTTGGGGTTCATATCTGCTTGGGGTTTAGGCTATTGTTATAGTTCTGTAATCTTAATATGTTATCTCCTTCCCTTTGAATATTTCTTCTTTGCCGATTAATGAAAAAATGTCATACGGCCATTTTTTTGGAGAATAAATGAGACTTATATTGTTCTAATTGTATTGCATTCCATGAGATTAATGAATGACGGACTTTTTTCTTGGATGCTATGCTCCTTTCAACGAATTATGGTACTCTATTTTGGTCCATTCTAGAGACAGTGTAAAATTTGGTTCCTCATTTCAACTGGACAAGCGCAAGCACAAGTAGATAAGGTTTGCTTCGGCACAATTCATTAAAACAAGACAAGCAATACCTCAATAATTTGGGCTGTCTCGGCTCATAATTCACCAAAGGAACAAATGGGGGGCAACCTTGCAAGCTCAACTTGACTGGCAGTTTGTTCAGAAAATGAAGAATGGAGGATATGGGAGACCTTATTTCACTCAAGGAAAGTTCATTATTCATTGGTACTATTGCTAACCAGATGGATTCCACACAACGTACTTGGCAATTTGAATCGTGCCATCGTCTTCGGCGAGTTTAGTCTATACCACAATTATACTTCACAATCGAATCATATATTAAGGAGTATCTACAAAAAATTTAGTCTACACCACAATTATACTTCACAATCGAATCATATATTAAGGAGTATCTACATAAAACAACCAGAAAAAACTAACAAAGCAATGAAAATTAAACTACCAACAAACAACAAAGAATTTCACCGTCGTTGAAGTCCTCAACAGAGCTCTACCGCCTGTACGCATACAATCGCACATTTGGTCCCCTTCCCTCGATGTTCTATAGCTTGAGATTGCGCTTTCGGTACTGGTATATGTGGCTACTAGGGAATCAAAGAATCTCCTTTAGCTTTCGCAAACCATAGAAGATCTAATTAATGTCTCTATTTTTAGCTAGAAATCTTTCCGGTTGCTGGAAAAAAAGAGAGGACTAAAATGAGAAAGAGAAGCTAGTAAACAATTTAGTTCTTTATTTTTGTTCTTATACATAGCTAAACAAAGTGCATATATGCTCGAGCTTGCTCTGAAATCCATGAAAGAGAGAAAAACAGATGTCAAGATATAAATAAATTAAGTAATATATCTGTATGGTTTCTAACACTTGCAAATTAAGGTTTTGGATTTGGGAATTTTTATACAATGAAACAAATCTAGCTTTAACAGTTCTACGTTCAAGCTAAGATACAACAGTGCTAAGCGAGTAGGATACAACAATGCCTTCATCCATTTCCAGGTTCCTAAAAGCCCTAATTTTTATCAACCCAAATTTGAGAAGAGGGTTTTTTTTACCCGGGAAAATTAGGTCAAAGTAATGTATTAAAATCAAAGAAATTTAAGGGAGAAACAAAAAAAATAAAGAAGATTAGAAGGGGAAAATGATTGATTTACAGTGTTTCAGATCAAGCCCTCTAATTTTGAGACCTTGACCTTCGAGTTTCTGCAAGTTTCATCCGTTTGGACCGTCAAAATAGGTTGTGAGAATCCACAAGATTGAGGGGTTTGTTGAGAGGAGCGTTTGGAAGGTATTAGGTGGAATAATTAACTTCTTACCAATATCCTTAAGATATTGGGAAAGTCTACAATACACACCCCTTAAAAGGGTGTACCATATGCACCTATTTTGTGATTCATTCATAACATTTTAGAGTGCTTCGTAATTTTTGTTCTAGAATTCATAACTTTTCAGTAGTACGATTCGTAACATTTTCATTATAATTCATAATATTTTGGTATATCTCATAACCTTTATACGATTCGTAATTTTTTAGCAATACGATTTGTAATATATATTTTCTCTATAATTCATAACATTTTGGAAAGTGCATATAATACACACCCAAATAAAGAGTGTGTATTGAAGTCTTTCCCATAGATATTATTACCAATATTGGCAATAAGGCATTAATGAAAAGGAAAACCTTTTGACTGCATTCATTTTCTGTAGTACCTTGCTTTTGTTGTTGCCTTCTAAAAGCTATATATAGGAGGACATCATCTCCAGAGACAGCCACAGACAGAGAATTGTTTTCAAGTTGAATAGGGAGTAGCGAGCAATGGATTTTTCGTGCAGTAGGCCCTCTTCCTTGATGGTTTCTCTTTTGCTAGTGCTTTTACTCAATGGCTCATCATCTCGACCAAGTGATTTGGTTAGAACAATCTGCCCCAGAACTATCGACAATATTTTGTGCCAATAGATTTTCGAATCCGATCCTCGTTCAGCAACCGCAGATGTTAAAGGCCTCGGACGGATCGCAATTGATGCGTGTGAAGCCTCGGCTAACCACACCCTCAATACTCTTGGCTCTCTGATTAATAGCACACCGTCTAGCCCTCTAAAAGATCGATATCAAACTTGCGCAAGAAACTATGAAACAATCATTTCCAAGCTCAATATAGCAAAGAATCTTCCGTCATCTCCCAATTATAAATCTGCATCCCGTCTTGCTTCAGATGCAACGACTAATATCTTGAGTTGTGACACTAGTTTCATATTATTACCAGAACCGTACGGATCAGCAATACTTTCTTTTTTAGATTTGACTGGAAAGTCCTCCGACCTTGCCCGAATCATTGAAATTATTTTAGTGGATTTTCTCGTGTAAACGTGTTTTGAGTCGTTATTTTCGGCATGTAGACCCTTTTTGCAGTTGCAATGAATAATAAAATCTATAAGATGATCGAGAGATAAAATTAACTAATTGTGTACGTACTTCATGTGCTACTACTCTCTGCCCACTAACATTGTGTGCGTAAACCAAATAAAGAAAGAAAGGTTCATCTATGGGTTGGGCTTACCGATGAGGCCCAGTCCTCTCCAAAGTCCAAACCTCAAAACTGTCGTTTGATTTTTTTCCAAAATCTGCTATTTGAAAAGAAAATGGCTTATTTACTTTTTTGATCCCTAGTATACCAATTGCAGACATTCAGTACAAAGAGAGCTAACAAATATAACTAAACTAATCCCTCTCGGCAAGGGCGGAGGAAATGGAGACAAATGGGATCAGCTGACCCCACTGCCATCCAATTTTTCAACGAGCGTATTTATACTTCACACCCAAATAATACTAATTGACCCCACTTTAAATTCTCAATTTGACCCAATTCGTTTTAAAGGTTTGTGATTTAGAAAAGTAAGGAGGGCAAAAAGAATTTCTTCTTTGCCCTTGAAGACCAATCCCGAAACCTTGTACACGCACACAACCATCACTTTGCTCCACCGATCTCACTGCTGTCTTACTAACCTTCATCGACCACGCTCTACAGTGCTATAACGCACGTGTAATACACCTTGGTGGTTTGTAGCTTTTCTCAAAGGGAGGAAGATGAGTCACCAGTTGGCAAATTGAGTTTTAGGGGCAAAATAGACATTTCACATAGGAAGAAAATGTGAAGGGGACACAAGGTTGCGTTCTTGGAAACTTGAAACTTATCTCAGTATTTTGTAGCTTTTTGTCGTAATTTTTAGAATTAATTGTTTGTCTCGACGAGATGAATCGGAAAATATAAAAATATGGGCTAATGTTGAAAAAATTCAAATAAGATGGCATTTAGACAATAAGATAGCTGTTTAATAGTACTTTTTTCGTCTTTAGTTAACTTTTTTTTTTTTTTGCTTTTGGTCATAATTTTATAGTTTTTAGACTTCTCGGATACTTAATCCAAAAATATCACCCAAATCTAAAAAAAACTTAGAAAAACAAACAAAACACACAAAACGAACCGTTTTTATAGAGAAAAACGTGCTTTCACATATTCTTAACCCGAAATGGGTGAGAATAGGAGCAACTCATTTTGTAAGCTTAATTCTTTGACCAATCCTAAGAACAATAAGCTCAATTAAATATCGTTAAATACTTAGACAATCATCCAATTCTTGGTCTAAAATTCTTTATTCGATTAACTTCGGTGCGAGATTGAGATTGTCTTTTGCAAGAATCATGTAAAAATCAAGCCCTACAAAATGAAATGCTCTGATAATTAAAGTAGAACCATTTGCGTGCCTCACATAAGGTTGAGTAATGTCATCCACTTTCTGACTGGTTGAACAGAATTTGGCAACACTATTGTCTTCTTCCCAACAGAAGTGGAACTTTTTGCCCACAAGCCTAGCAAATTATGGCCCAGTTCGTACTTTGCTGACAATTGCAAATGGAGTGATGGGCACCATGTGCTCTCGTGTATCGGGTTGGGTTAAAAACCTTACTAACTACAATTGACAATATTGACTTTCGCCGAACAAACAAAAGAACAGCCAACACAATTCTCTCGTATAAAAGGTCGTTACATAATACTATGATGCAGTCATTATCTGCATGTGTAGCCGATAATTACAACTATACATGTTCAGAATGTAACCCAAGTTGGCTCTAAAGTGTTGTCCTCAGAAACTGTACAACGAAATATAGAACTGCCACGAATAGTGCAATTTGGTAGGCATCTCTTTGGAAACTGTCGTCCCTTTGAAAGAACTGCATGTAAATCACCAAGAAGAGAACACAACCCCATCAGTCAACGGTACAATTTAGGAACTCCTCAGCCCAAGATCACCCGTACCCAAAATCTCCTTCACCTCCCTTCCGGTGCTTCCACAACCGTTGGATCATGTAAGAATTTCGTTAAAAAATCCGAGTTACTATGGATACACCGGAAAAAGGGGTTGTGGGAATTTTGGGTACATCAGTACATGTAAGTTGTAACCTTGTGCCACAGATGCGTAAGAATTACTGCATGAAGGGTAGAGTGGGAAATAAATAAACCGATAACTAAAGAGAGCTTCTAAAGAAGAACTCACCTTCATTGGATCACCAGAAGGGTCTGGGTAAATCTCTAAGTTCTCTTTTGGTGCCGAAAACCGGCTGGTAATGTCCTTAACAAAGTCGGATACATCTTTCCCAGACTCGATCGTAGCGAAAAGACGGCGCGACGTCCAGAAATAAGCCTGAGCTATGGGTGATGAAGCTGATAAATCCCAAAACTCCTCGTGCTCGATCACTTGTCCACTGATCTGGTTCAGAGTAAACTGTGAAGCAACTTTAATAATCAAGTCTCCTCCTATACCAGCAGGTAAAGATTTAGGCTTCCCTTTTATCGTCCACTTAATACTCAGCACACTGGTTGACAACATCACCATTTCTTGCACAGTCTACAACAAAGAAAATGGGATAAAGATCCACAAGGGAAAAAAACAAGCGAAAATTGGAAGATAAGTGCACAGCAAACGTATATGTTGCTATCTTTCAAGGTGTCCTACAGGGGTTAGTAACCAGGACAACTAACAAATTTCTCATTTTATTTTTATGAAGCCTTCAGGACCAAACTCATTCGTAGATATAAGTTGATTTACCAATTTTAACTCTATTAAGTATTGTACTAAAAAGCATCAGGTTGTAAACCATTCATCACCTCTCATGTATTGAAAGCACGATGATCAGTTAGTCGTTTATAGTTTCATATGCATAGACATTGAGCTAACTGACACGCATGTGCAATTTTGTGGAGGCAATAAGTGTGTACCTTTTTCATCGAACTTTCTATTTTGAAAGGCATTTACCTGAGGTCAACATAAAATCTAGCAAGCCAATCTCCAAGAGATGAATCTAAGACCTTCAATGGAGGTTTGAGGTCGGTCTCAATCCATCAACCTTTTCATTTGGAAGACATTTTGGGTACCTATAGCCTAAGCCCAAAGAGCCTGTAGTGGCCAGAGGATTTCAAATTCAAACCATTCTGGTCGACTGAGATTTCCGATTTTGTTAACCATGAAAAGTTGGTCAACCAGCCAAGCATTCTAGTCTTCAGGTAGTAGACAGGAGATAACACCACTCACCCAAGTTTTTGGGTAGGGTCGTCCACCTTAAAAGACAACAGATCGGTCAACAAAGAAACTGGTTTGTTCAACTAACAAGACGTTCAGAATATATTTTCCAGAACATGGATCTACCTGCTAGTTGACCAAGCAAATACACTCTATGATACTTGTAACTATCTTTGTTCTGCTTCCGAGGTCCATATATTGTCTAAGTGATCCCAGACAAGTGTAGGAAAAAAATGGAAAGGGGATTTGAAGTGTCAGCGGAGAGGAGTACACACCTATGCTGTAAGAAGTCAAACAGTGAGAAAGGGCCAGAGGAGAAACTCTCAACCCAAAGGCTCAAGTACAAGAGCTTTGAGAGAATGAGTGAACAAATGCGTAATGCAAGGGCAGGGTACGCATCATTTTCATTACGGACAGTAATGGGGTTTGTTCCTAATGTAGGACAGATTTGGAGTACGGTTAAGGACGCTCAAACACAAAGAAAAGGGGATGTTTTGGGTCTGTGAACAGTGTACGTGAACAATAGATAGATGAAAGAGTTCTAGGCCTCACACCTAGACAACCTTAGGCATCACACCTAGGGCCTCTTTATCATCACAACCAAAGAAAAAGGATTGCATCACAGAACCTTGAAAGCTTAAAGCTGCAGGATTTTGTACATATTCAATCATTCATTGATACTCTTGAAGTTGCATCAATTTATAGACTCCACAAGTAGTGTTAGATGCAAATGACCATTCCTCTTTCCAAAGGCCTTGAACAAAGCATAACCTATCAATGACTTCAAAGGCTATTCTTATTACCTGGAGGTCTAGAACAATGAATGAATAGGACATCGACTAAATGCAACTAATAAAACCATGTGGTTAATGTATGTAGGTGCAAATTTATGTAAATAAGTAGATCCATTCAACGAACAATGGAATATATACCATGACTTCCAACCTTGGGAAAATACAAAATACCCATGGTCTTCATTATGGATTGCATCAGTTCCATCAGCGTTTTTTTCTAGGTGTGCGCGCATCAATACAAAATCCTCAATATAGTGGTTATATCTCTCAGTGGACTGGCCCAGGGCAGTTGTGCTATGGTGGCACAACCCCAAGCATCTGCTTCCTTTCTCGGCACCAAGCCACAAGACCTCAGACTCCCGTGGTACTGCATGGCATGCCTAAGCCCAGCCTTAGTTTTTTTAATGTCACAGTACAGGATTGCGTTGTGGTGGTTTGGTCATTCCCATCCCTTCTTAGAATCAGCTTGTCTCTACGGTGCTTGGTACACGCAGATCTCAATAGATGGCCCCTATCAAACATGTAGTCTACGTTAGGGTGCTGTGTCAAGGACACGTGGCAGCATTGATGAGGTACCTCCAACGAGTAAGCCACTTCTAAGTGATTTGTGTTGAAGGCAAGCTTCATGAACCACTTCCTGAGCAGTAGTCGTGATGAAAGTTCTGAGGTTCACAAGGGCATCACCATCTTCAAGGGTGTGGTTAACTCAACCAACTGGCTTCCCCATGTGGGACATACTTCAATTATTACAACACTCACAGTAACTTCACCTAAGATGATTGCATCACAGTCATCAAATTCCCAACCTATGCTGGTCATTGCGCTAATACAACTTCCTTTTATTACAGACTCGATTCAAGGTTTTTAGTAGGGATGCAGCGGGTAAAACTTCACCCTAAAATGCCCAAATTGGTTTCCCTTGGGGAGTTGGATTAGAAAGATAGATATAGAGACTAGTCAAACACATGCTTCGATATCATTTCAAGACTTGTAAATAGTAATTTTACTAGGTGATCCAGGTCAAATAGAACAGAGCAAAGCAGTCGTAACTAATAACTTCAAAATAAAAGCATTTTCTTTTGTAACATTCTGATCAAGGGATGGAAGTGAGAGAGAGAAAGACCAAACGCATAGAAAGGTAAACAAACCACTACAGAATAGAATCCTCACCACAGTTGGCCTCTCTAGGGCATCGGTTATCCAAAGTGGTCTCTTGTACTTCTCACGTCCAGTAAAACTTCTGACAGGATCCTGAAATTGGTGGTGAGGAAAATTTCAACATTCAAACCATTTTCACGTCACTGCTGTCCCTAGTGAGGGGATTTTATCATCAATACTCAATACCAAGCTCTCTGTGAAAACTGGATGGTAGAGGGATCAAACAGGACCAGAGCAATGAAGTCAAAATGCTGCTATGAATACAAGTTAGAAATACCAAAGCTTCAAATCAATAAGAAGCTTCATTCCGTATATTCTCAAAGAGTACCTGTGACTGTGAGACAGTAGAGGCCCACCTGTGCTCTCAGAGAATAGAGAGCCCCTAGAGTGTCTGCTTATGAGCAGTTGAGAGATTTTGATATATTGATTCTTTAAATTATCGTGTCATGCTATTGTTTTCTGTTCAAACCTCTATTGATTCAGGTAGTTGGGCACTTGTTCTAGTCGCTTAATCACTGGCATGTTTAACTTAAAAATCCTATTGTACCCTCACCGCAGGTTGTTATTGGAGTGAATTGAAGATTTAGGGAATTCAGGAACTTTGCAGATTTTGCTGTAATCGTTGACAAGGGACAGTTGTAACTCTGAGATTTTTAAGGAATATTAACCTACAGATTAATGTTTTTCATATCGTAAAATCCAGGTCCTTAGAAGAATAATCATTAAACAAACAAGCAATTCTAAGGAACCGCAAACAAATAAAACAGAATAGAATATCTAAAAGATAAAAAGTGTATACACCTTGTACTTGACAGCAACAGCATAGGTTCCAAGGGCGCGATTGCCTTCACGAAGCTCTAAGATATCACGCGCAAGTTGTCTTGCTGTAGCTTCCACGGAGGGGCTGCTAATGCACTCGAACTCATTACAAAGCTCACCAAAGTCCAAACCATCAACAATCTTATCAGCTTCTGATCTTTCAATGGTATCACCAGGAGGTACCTCAGTCCTATTAGAGTCATTAGTAACTGCAAGATGTACGTAGCAACTAATCAAAGTTGTTCTGATTAGGACAGTTAAAAATTGATAATCAACCTATACTTAGAAAAACTTCATTCGGAGCAACTAAAAGTTAAAGAAATATAAAATATTTTCAAGTAAGATGGTTTGAACCTAAGCACACCCATTTCGCAAATAATGCTAGAGGTTGGTTTGTATGTGCTGCTCTCACTGCCCCATACTGGCAAAATCAGAACTAGGTACTACTCATTTGTTATACACTTAAAAGTAAAAAAAATATCATACAAGAAACAAATCACAAGGAAGAAAGAAGAAGAATTAATACTAAAGCACATTGGACTCTAAAGCACATTGGACGGTGCGTTTGTTTGACCTATTATCAACATCGAATTGAATTATATATCCAAGAAAACCACGCGATTTTGGTTAACATTTTCACAGCCCTACCTAATTAAATATACACCGGCTATATAATTATGCAAAGTGTGAGTGTTGTAGCGCTGTACACCGATCCTCAACCCAAGGGTCTACGCATGATATTTAGAGGTGGGGAAATATAAATGGGCAGTGTCATTACTAATACTACCACTGTTAATGATTCCAAAGGTTTAACATATCCAGGGGAATCGAATATCTCTTCACCATTAGTCCCGCAAAAAATCGACCTTCTTCAACTTTACCAACAAGAGCTTCCAATTAACCCCAGACCACTGCATTTCTCACAGAAGGGAAGCGCAATTGCAAAAGCTTTTGCTCCAAATCAGTCTTGGTTCTTTATTTCTGCTGTGCGATTACAACTTATGATTTACTTCAATAAACGTAAAAATTAGTACTTTGATTGCGGCCAAGGCCCGGGACTTGGGGATTTGCTCACTTTAAAGTTTTAGGTTCGAAACCTCACAGGTGCTGTCAACTCCTTTGAGCCAGCCCATACGGAGCCATTGCTCTCAATTTAATTGGGCTCCCAGCAAATGGGCCGTGGACTGGACACTGAGTTACCATGAAAAAAATTACACAAGTAGTTTGAAAATATCTTCACCCGTATGACAACGATACAACATTTTTCCGTCACTGCGAGAGTAATCGACCAAGGGAGGGAAACAGACAAACTTGGGAAGGGGGAAACCTCGCAGTGGTAATCGGCGGCGACCGGAGGGGGAGTGGAAACGGTCGGAGCGGAGAAAGATGCCGGTGGTGGTGCTTCTGGGGCGGAGGCGGACGGCGGTGAAGAGTGAAGCGGCGGTGACGGCGACAGCAACAGCAGAAGTAGTCATCTCTGACACACCCCATTATGCGGGAGATTCGGGGGATTGAGATCTTTCCGGGTCCCTGTGAACGTTCGCGCGGAGGATAAGGTGGGTGATGTGTCACGCGATGAGTGGCTGTTGTGTTTGTGGCCCTTTTTTTCGTTTTTTTGGCGCCTTTGGTTCCTAAAACCTCAACTCAAAGTCTCCAAAAACAGTCAGAAGGGGTTGTTTGTTGCATCTTGCATGGGATTAACCAGGGGCCTGCTGTGCCCTCTGTTTGTTTGTGTACTATTCTGAGCTTAAAAACATAATCCGAACCGTTCACATTGCAAATCTTGATGCAAATGATAGTTCGGGAGAAAAAAACAAGTGAATTGGATATAGAAAACTCGGTAAGATAATCACGTATTTTTTAGCTACATGAATAGCAAAAACACTTTAAAAAATGCACGGCAAAATAAGATGCTTCGATTAGTAATTCACCGACTTGATCTTCGATGAGGTTGTTGTTTGCATTTAGCTCTATAAACATGAATGATTAGGATTCCGATTAATGGATTGTGTTTTCAAGCTCAGGACATGACACAGAAGGAGGGCACAGTAGCCCCTTGTCACAGCAGGCTCCCCTTGGTCCGGGATTAAGGCATGGGATTGGATTAGTTACCTTAAGTTGAGTTCAATTCCATGTATGGGTTTGCATTTTGAAGTCAGGTAACTTTGGTTTGACAAGGATTAGGAGTGTTTACGCTAATAATTAACTTACGTAGCATAATTTTTTGGTTTTGTTTTTATTCAAAAAAAATTCGTATTTGTTAGTTTTACTCCAAACTTTTATGTGATATACGTTCGTCTCGACGAGAGGAATCGAAAAAGTAAAAAGTCATGACTTTTGTATAAGTATTTTAAAAAATATTTAAAGAAAAACTCAAAAAATCAAATTTTTACACGATGGTATGTAGCAGGGCCTAAGATCCCATAAAAGGTTATGAAGATCAAGACCTGGAGCCACTTTTAAACTGTTGCTATAAATCTTACTTTATTACTGACGCTACCTATGGAAACAATTGTGGGAAACATATTGGGTTGTCACGAGTCAGGACTCCCGATCACCCTAACCTAACCTTGTTAATGCAACGTTGTTGCCTTGACCGAGCAATATCTTTTTATTGGTCATGGCGTGACACTTAGCTATGTATCATCACGCTTATACTAGAGCCTAGAGGTGATTGCCACCATAACGGTCAAGATTGTGCTTTGATACCACGTATAGCGACCAGGGATAAGATCCTCATTTATGACTCATCCTCATTTAGCCGATCTCTTATATGACAAAAAATACAGAGTAAGACTTATCACGTTTTTATTTGATGATTCAAGCCGTTTATTTTGTAAACATTGATTGATTTTCATAAATGCAAAAAATAAGATTGACCAGACATTAGTATCCATTTGAACGTAGTATATTTGTTACAAGAGAAATGAATGTCTAGACTGTGACAGCTCATTTCTTCACAAAGAGATACTATTCGTCCAAGCCTTAAGCCGATGACTGATTGACTTGATTTTTTGCATAAATGATAAGCTTGTCGAGACCTAGAAAATGAACGGTTCGGATTGAATCATTCTAAGATTTTGAATAAATAAAACAAGTATTTGTATTCAATTAAGGAATTACATAAGTACTTTTTTTTTTGAAAGCCGAAACAAAAATTTTATTGATAAGAAAAATGATTACAGAACAAGCTCCTATTGGTAAGAAGCCAATAAAGAAAACCCCCAATAGGCCTAGCCCAGATCACCTAAAGGGTCAAAACAGATATAAATATAACATTAAAGCCCACAAGAAATCCAAAACTCAAATACAACAAGCAGCCCAAGAAGCTGAAAACCTAGCCCGAATTACATAAGTAGTTAATTACTTGAATTATCATATAGTTAAATTACCATGCAATGTGAATGAATGTAATGATTATAGTGATCACAAAACTTAGTGTGGAATGGACTTTGACCCTAACCATTTAGCCTTGTGACCACGGCTATGCATGCTAGACATGAGCCAAAGTCCTAACCTAATCCAATTGACTTGAGACTAACCTAACCACAACTCGTTGTGAATATATAATGTTATTTGGGTTCTTTTGTAATCTTATTTTATGTTAAGGGTAGTTTAGTCATTATAATTTTATGGCTTTTTTCCTTGTGTATTTATCGTTGTTCTCCTTCTTTGTAAATGTAGAGAAGTCATATTTGAAATGTTTCACTCATGTAGTCACACCATGGCTACAACCCAAAAAAAATTATTTGCACTGTTAGAGACACAATGCAAACATAAAACAACTTTTGACAATGTTGGAAGCAAAATTTTAGCTTTACCTAGCCAATTAATTAGAAATCCCATCGGTCAACTTTAGGCTTATAGGCTTGAATGTCAAGTCTATGTTTAGAAAAGTATTACTCCCATTAGTGTGGGGTGAAAGCAATTGAATTGAAGAAAAAAGGAACCCCAACTGTTCTCATCCATGGTCGCATAATTGAACAACAATATTGGTTGGATGAAGAGAAAGTCTAGCTACGGGGGCGCCTGTAGTTACCATTTTTCTTCCCCTCAAATGCGCGGGATAGTAATGTGGAGAGAGGCGACTGAAAGCTTTAGTGGCATCAAGACTTCGTCCATTGCTCATCAGTCATCACTTATGCATCTAACATTAATGTAATGCTGGAAAATTCCACTTCTTCACCAACTGGAATGGTTGACGGCTTGACGCGGCGCCTATGAATCACCGACATGTGACATAAGTGGTCCTCAATCCGTCTTGAACACATATGAGAATTGCGGATACGCCTGTTGATGAACATGAAGGGATACATATGAGCGTGCCCTATTCCCGGGACGTCGTGTGATATTCCCTCTATCATTGTATTTTTGTTTAAAGAATGGATCATATATCTGTTTTTTTTTATTTTTTATTGAAGTTTATGAAATGTCCTATAGTTTGTCAATTTTAATGAATCATCTGCCTGTTTTTGTTCCTTCGGTCGGGCTTTGGCAAAGCCTGGCCGTAGGAGTGATCCTACATGAATCGATAGAACGGTACGTATGTAGTGGGCTTTTCGAATCCCAGACCAAGAGCATCATTAGGCCAGCATCCTGGCTAGGTGAATGCCACAGCACCAACTCCTTGGGTTCATGGTTATGTACTCCACTTTTCAAGTTCAAAAATGTGTGCATTGCTTAGTAGCCCTTGACGAATTCCTTTTAATAAGGATGGCCCTTCTAGGTGAATGTTTTCTTTTCTTCTTGGTTTAGGCATTGACTGTGAAAAGAGATCCAGTTCCTGCTATATCTTTTGCAATTGCTCCTCAGTCTGGAGTTTACAGACCGGAGATGAGTGATGACAACGATGGGTTGCCGAAGAAATTCAAGGAGTGAGGCCCATAGAGGTACTCACTCCTTGAAGAAATTCAAGAAGGAAAAAAAAAATAGAAGTAACGGACAATTGCGAAAAAACTAGCTACTGCAAAGAGGAGGGAAGCCAAATATACCCCCAAGGACAGATCAATTGAATTATCACGTCTAATTGTAATTTGGGCCATAAAACAGTTGTATGAATTTCTTCTCCTCATTCTCTCTATGATATCCAACTAAACATTAGGATTTTAACAAATTGGAAAGGTGTACATAGCATTGGTTTTAACTTTTAAGAAACTACTTTATCTGTTTATGAATCGCTTTGTGATATCTCAGTAAGCATAAGCATTTCCAGTCCGAATAACATAATTGAACGATTTCAATAGTCAGTGAGTTTAATCCGGCCTTATTTTGTTGGTCCGAGGCCAAAAACAGGTCTATAGGCAGATCATTCTGTTAATTCTATTCTTCCCCTCCATGAATGCTGTGTTGATGTTAAAAGGTGATTGAAAGGTCCAGAGGCATCAAAGGAGCTAAATTGTCAGTAGTTCATTTAGTCTGACATTGATACCTGTTAAAAATTCCAGTTCTTCCCAACTACCAGTACTTAAGAGTTTGTTGAAAAATTGTTTGATAGTGAAGATTTCATTCCTCTTGATAGATGGCAAAAAATGTTCCACTACATTTAGTTTTATCTATAAATACCTCTCCATGCACTCAAAAGGCTCCTCATTCCTCCATCCGACAATGACATCCTTAGCAACAAAGTCACTTCCCAACCAGTTCGTTTCATTCCAAATCCTCTCTTTTTCCCTCATCATCATCATCCTTGCAGCGGTCTTCCCTTTTACATCTACTACTTTTGCTTCTTCTGCAACTACAAAAGAAGAAGTACCTAAAGCCGCAGCTCTCTTGAAGTGGAAAGCTAGCCTTGACAACCAAAGCCAATCTCTCCTGTCATCCGGGGTGGTAGGAAGCAACCACTGCGGTTGGACGGGAATTGGTTGCAACAATGCTTATAGAGTCTCCCGTAAACTTGACGAGTTACGGTTTGAGAGGTACGCTTTCAAATTTTAAGTTCTCAGCCTTCCCTTATCTTCTCGGCCTTGATCTTTTTAACAACTCACTATATGGTACCATCCCCTCCCATATTGGAAGTCTTTGGAGACTTACGTATCTTAGATTGTCCGCCAACCATTTCTCTGGATCTTTTTCTTCTGGAATATACCAACTGATTAACCTCAGAACCTTATACATGAGCAGAACCCAAATAGCTGGCTCTATCCCCCAAGAAATAGGATTGCTCAGCTCTCTCAATGAGCTGAGTTTGTATACTAACAATCTCACTTGTTCGATCCCTCCTTCTATTGGAAACTTGAGTAGTTTAAAAATTTTGTGGCTGCACGAAAATATGCTTTCTGGACACATTCCTTCCACTATTGGGAACTTGACCAAGCTCAAGATGTTAGTGTTATCTCAAAATCCATTGTACGGCTCAATTCCTACGGAGATAGGAAATTTGGTTAACCTCTGGGCTTTGATTATTCGTGAAACCCAACTTACTGGATCTATTCCCCCAAGGTTGAACAATCTTACACGTGTGGCTGTGTTATCGATAGGTGAAAACAAGTTAACCGGTCATTTACCAGAAAACCTATGCTTTAGTGGAGTACTTGAATGGTTAGTTGTAGACAACAACAATCTCACAGGAAACATCCCAAAAAGCATAAAAACTTGTAGTAGCTTATCCAGAATCAGGCTTGATGGAAACCAACTTTTTGGAAATATATCAGAAGAATTTGGCGTGTTTCCAAACTTGGTTTATATTGATTTGAGTCGTAACAATTTCTATGGTGAGCTCTCTCAACAATGGGGGAAGTGTCATAAATTAACTAGTCTCAGAATGTCAATCAATAATATTTCTGGAGAGATACCACCTGGACTAGTAGAGGCAACTCGACTATCTAGAATTGACCTCTCTTCGAACCATCTAGTTGGAGAGATTCCAGCGAAATTTGGAACTTTTGTTTCGCTGTTCGAGCTTAATCTGTACGATAACCAACTATCTGGCCACATTCCTCAAGAACTCGGACGCCTTACCAACCTTGAAAAACTCAACTTGTCAACAAATAATCTAAGTGGCTCAATTCCTAGAGGATTAGGGAATTGCTCGAAGCTATTGTTCTTGAATTTGAGCAATAACAGACTTGGGGATAGCATTCCTGTAGAACTATGCCAAATCCGTAGCCTTCAAAGTCTTGATCTCTGTTATAATGTGCTATTAGGCAAGATACCACCACTGATTGGAGCACTAGGAAAGTTAGAAACATTGAATCTCTCCCACAACAAGCTCTACGGTACCATGCCATCTGCTTTTGATGATATGTTAAGTTTGACGACGGTTGATGTATCCTTCAATCTATTGGAGGGTCCTCTTCCTAACATCAAAGCTTTCCGAGAGGCTCCATTTGAGGCACTCCAAGGCAACAAAGGTTTATGCGGCAATGCCACTGGTTTGGAGGCTTGCACGCCTGATAAGGTTGTTAGAAAAAAGGGCAAGAAATTGGTGCTACTGGATGCACTTCTAGGAGTTCTGCTTTTTTCACTCATGGTTCTTGGATTTTGTACGGCTTTACATAAGAAAGTAAAGAACACAACAAATGAGCCAAGACAAGTAAATAATGAGAATTTGTTTGCGATATGGAGCTACGATGGAAAAATGGTGTACGAAAACATCATTGAAGTTACTGAGGACTTCAATGCCAAACATTGTGTTGGTGAAGGAGGATGTGGTTCTGTTTGTAGAGCTTCTTTGCCCAATGGTCAAGTAGTTGCTGTGAAGAAACTTCATACATCATTCAATGGTGAATTGGCTGATCCCAAAAGCTTCATGAGTGAGATCAATGCATTAACCAAAATACGACACCGCAACATTGTAAAGCTTTATGGGTATTGTTCACATCCGAGGCACTCGTTTTTGGTTTATGAATTTTTGCAAGGGGGAAGCTTGGGAAAGGTACTGTCCTCAGAGGAACAAGCAGTTGAGTTTGATTGGATTAAGTGAGTGAATGTCGTTAAAGTGGTGGCAGATGCCCTCTCTTATATGCACCACGATTGTTCACCTCCAATCATCCATCGGGACATATCAAGCAAGAATGTCTTGTTTGATTCAGAGTACGTGGCTCACGTCTCTGATTTCGGTGCAGCTAGATTCATGAAACCAGACTCGTCCAGCTGGACTTCACTAGTAGGGACTTTTGGTTATTTTCCTCCAGGTATGCATTTTCTAACACGCGCGCTCGTAATTTGTTCCGATTAACTTGTAGTTTTGGCTTTGATTGAAATTTTGGCCCCATCAACATGCTGCATAGAGGTACATTATTTGGTAGTCTTAGAAACTGAGAAAGAACTGGGAATTCTTTTTAGATTATGTGTGGACATTTGAGTCTATTTCTAGGTCTATGCCCAAGTTACTTCTTCATTTTTGGATGCTCTCTCTCTCTCTCTCTCTCTCTCTCTCTCTCTCTCTCTCTCTCTCTCTCTCTCCTTCCTTTCTTTTTTTTGGGGCAGAACTTGCTTATACAATGGAAATGAATGAGAAGGTCGACGTTTTTAGTTTTGGGGTGCTAACACTGGAAATTATTACGGGGAAGCATCCCAGCGATCTCATCTCCTCTCTACTATCATCTTCGTCACCGTCACCTTCGTCAGCACTATTAACATCAAACATGAGTGGGATATCGTTGGAGGACTTGTTGGACCGACGCCTCCCATCTCCTCGGAATGAAGTGGCGGAGCAACTAGTCGTTGTTGCAAAGCTAGCATTTGCATGTTTGAATGCCAGCCCGCGGTCTCGACCAACCATGCAGCAAGTTACTAGGAAGCTATCATTTCCGGTCCGGTGATCACATCTCAGCAAAATCAGTTCCACATGGTTACTATTGGCCATGCTCCTTGATACCCACTGCTAGAGTTCACGAGTATTTGACTCTTCTACATGGGAATGTGGTAGTGTCCTTGTTCTGCATTTTCTACGTTACTACTACGTATCAGATCCTCAATTTCTCCTCATTTATGGTGTGTTTTAAGCTCTTTTGTACTCTTTATTCACGTTATAGGACTCGCAGAGTACAATGTTTGTGTAAAATAATAAAGTCGATCGATCGAATAACGATAACTACATGATCGAATCGAATTTGTAGTGCAATCCCACAATTATATTGACCTTAAAATTTTCACAATGGTATGTACCGATCAATTAGTGTTCGTTGGATGGATTGTATCTTTTTTTTTTTTTACAATAAAATATTTTTGTGGTTGAGCTTTACACAAAAACGTTTTAGGTTAAAGCTTCGAGCTCGAGATGAAACCTGTTTCGACTTTCGACTCATTAACATTATGTTGTGTTTTGGATTGTACTATTAATTCTTGCTCTTGTAAATGTAGCACTTAAGGATATTTTAAAAGATGTTTTCTCGTTCACGCTTATTCACCTGTTCACAGATAAGATGTGCATTATGTGAATTGGGGAGGGGTTGCCGAAGGATCAAATCATTTTTACCCAAATTCTCTTTACCTTCGACTTTCGACCCAATAACATTTTGCTGTGTTTTGGATCATACTATTAATTCTTGCTCTCGTAAATTTAGCACTTAAAGATATTTTAAAAGATGCTTTCTCGTTCATGCTTGTACACCCGTTCACAGATGTGATGCACATTATGTGACTTGGGGAGGGGTCGCCCAAGGATCAAATCCTTTGTAACCAAATTCTCTTTATCAGTACATTTTCGGCCATTGAATCGCATAAAATTTTTTAAAATCTAACGACCCAAAATATCTCCGTCTAGAGGATCTCCGGTAAGCAAAGAAAAGAAACGAAAGTCTTCGTAGTTGGACGTTCTTGAAACACCGACAACTCCGCACAGTACAGTTACGAACCGACGACAGCCTGTGGTAAACAAAATTGGGTAAATTACACTTAATCCTCCTTAACTAACGTTCATTAGCACTTTACCCCCTCTAACTATAAAACTCAACACTTAACCCCCTCTAACTATGTAAATCCCAAATGCTTTAGACGTCATTAACAGAAAACGTTAAATTCCCATTTTGCCCTCTCAGAATAGGACACTATTGTCCAAAGCTCCATTTTTTTCTATCCCACCGCCATCACCAAACCCAAACCACCTTCTCGGACACCATTGACGTCACTCGGTGAGAAGATGAACAACTAACACCCAATTACAAGTCCAATTGAAATACCCACTCCAAATTCGAAAAAACCTATCACAGTACTCACAAAACCCATCACTTATTTTCTCTCAAATCAAGAATTCAACAAGACGAGCGTGATGGAATGAAAAAAGAACCCTTATTAACCGGTTATTGCTCTTTACAAATCTGCGCCATTAACTGGAACCAAAATAGAGTCCCAATTAACAGAAACACCACCGCCACCACAATCGGGCCGCCAACGGCACCCCCTTACCCAAACCCATCTTCGATGCTCAAACTCCACAGACGAAAACTGCCTCTTCACCGCCGAGCTCAAATCCGTTGCCGCCGTTTTCCACCGCTGCCCTAACTGCAACTTTCTCGTCTTCGGCAAACCCACGAAACCCTCCTCTGGAACACCATCAACACCATGGCCGCTCCGTCTTCATCGACGAGAATGCTTACCTTATCTTCAAGCTCAAACAAACCCACCTCGAAATCGAGGCCCACAACATCGACGAGTCCTCCACTGCCGCTGTCGCGTCCACTTAGACCAACGGAAAATGATGTTGTCGAAGCCCTATTGGAGAAATAGAAGACGATGAGGAGAGATAAGACGAGATCAAAGAAGAAGAGAGCACAGAGTTGAGCAGAGAGGAGATCTCTCTGCCACCATCGGATGCGAGCTCTGAAACCCTAGAAACTTTAATGAAGGCCGACGGTAGATTTGACCCTATTTGCTTTCTCTGCCGCCGTCGCGTCCTGTGGTGGTCATAGAGAGAACAAAAGCAACAGAGAGAGAGAGAGAGAGAGAGAGAGAGAGAGAGAGAGAGAGAGAGAGAGAGAGAGAGTTTTACAGAGAGAGGTGAGAAAAGGAAGAGAGGAATTGGGTGAGGTTCCTGTGCTCAACTGTTTTGTTTTGTATAAATGAAAGAGAGACAGAGACGTTGGGGGGAAAGGTAGATAAAGGGCATATTTGTCTTAAAATTGAACTAAAGATGACATGTGACTGGCACATGTTGCTTTCTATCCAAAGACATAACAGAGTCTAAACGGAAGGTCTACCTTTACCAGGTTTTGGTAGTTAAAGGTGGTTAAGTACCGAAAAAAATAGTTAGAGAGTGCATAGTGTAACCGGGTGATAGTTAGAGGGGGCAAAATATAATTTACCCAACAAAATTCCAGCCTGTGGGTCCTCTCTCTCTCTCTCTCTCTCTCTCTCTCTAAAGAAGTTACGAAGAAGGAAAGGAAAAGGGGAGAGGGGACGACGACTAGCCTTCGAAATTACGAAAGCTTTTCGTCAACCCTATCCCTCTCTCTGTCCTCTTCCTCTTTAACCCTCATTAATATACCATACGTATACGCCTACATAATCCAGATCCAGATTATAATAATAACAATCCCAATTGCTTTCACATAAGATAAATCCTTCATTCTTGTCGGGTTTAGATCTAGATCCCTTTCTCCAAAAGCCTTGCTTGTTGCGCCTATTCAAGTTTTACGTACGATTCACGTATCCAGTTCCGGTACGAATTCAAGGATCTGAGCAGCCATGTCGTACGCCTACCTCTTCAAGTACATCATCATAGGAGACACCGGTAAAAACTTTCTTTCAATTTCCGTTCATTCTTTTGTCCGTGTATATGTAGATGAGCATGTGTGTTGCGTACGTTGATCAGGATCCTGTAGTTTTATGAATTGGGGCATCTGATGTATTGTGCATGATCTACACCATAATTTTTTTTTTTTTGATAAGTATGATCTACTCCGTATTTACGCGTGTTAATTTTGTTTTTTTGATGACCGGATATCCGGGCCAGTCAGGGGCCTGAAGTTAACCACCGGGCATTCCTCTGGCTTTGTTATGACTACTTGGCCAAACCCCTCGGTGTTTTTATGTGCGTTGATTGTTGCTGTGGATGTGGAATTTCAAGAGAACCGATGTGCCTTTTGCCAATTTTCTTTTTTTCTTGTTGAAGACCTGGCATTTGAATTGATTTTTAGTGCCAGGAATTGATTTTTGGCAAGGTGTAGATTTTGGAAGTGCCGAATGTCGGTTTCAGTTAGATTGTATGGAGTCCGTTTAATTCATTGTCATGTCTCTGCAGATGATCAGCGTATGCATATGCATGTAAGTCATAACATGTATCGCTGTTTTCCTAAACCCGGGGAAAGCTTTAACCTATTTGAATAGAGCAGTCAGGACTGGAAGTAGGGGTAAAACAAATTTTTTGCTGAAGGAGCATTCATTTGAATGGACTCATGGAGTGTTGGGCAAACTTGTGGCATAAGGATTTTTAATTTATACAAGTCAATACAGAAATTTCCCATTGACGGTAGTAAATACTTATTTTACGGAGTTACTATAATATTCTGATAGATTGTAGAGAACTTGTATGAGTTGAAGTAGTTTTTTCACATGGATTGATTAGTTTGGTGTAGATGCAATCAGATTACCATAGGGTGCTCAACGCCTTTGCGGCCTGGTCGAGCAAGTTAATGGCTCCCCCAAGATAGTGGGGTAGGAGGCTACATTGCTTATATGAATGGAATGTAAAGGCCATAGGTGGAAGCAAAGCTTCTTGTCTAAGCTGAGACAAAGAAAAACATGAGATTTTACTCAAGTTGAGGGTATAAAAATTGAGGATTTGAGGATTTTGGTGAGGGATGAGGGTATGAAGGAGACTTGTGCCTTGTTTGGATGAGTTTTTGAAAATTTTTGAGTTTGGTTTTTAGGTAATGAGTGGAGAGAGAAAATATGGTAATGATTGGAGAGAGATAGAGAGAGAAATGAGAATAATGATTGGAGAGGAGAGAGAAATGATTGAAAGTAGGGGTAATGAGTATTTTTGAGTTGAATTTTTTTTTTCAAGTTTGAATCCAAACAAGGCATTGGACATCCTACTATGACATACCGTTAATGCAAATATTTGGAAAGCTTAGGAAGAGATAAGCATGGTATGCTTGGTGAAGTTCTTTTAGACCCAAATTGACGTGGGATGTTGTGAAAAAAGGGTAGAATTTCTAGATGTAACTCAATACATAGTTCGTAATCAAGCAGAATGAGATAACAAAATCCGTGTAGCTGACTCCAGATAATTGTGACACCAAGCTTGGTTTTGTCAGATGGAAAGCAAAGCTTCTTGTCCTCGATGAAGTGGGGTCACTTATAAGTCTTCTAACTGTTTACATTATCATATGCCTTTCTTCTTCTTTCGTATGGAATTGTACGAACAAAATTTGTTACTCCCCCAGCCCTGCCTGCCACCCCATGGAGGTGTAGTGAGGGAAGGTGGAGTTTTTGAACTTGAAATCAAATAGTGCCTAGTGTGCCATATCACATTTGAGTCATGACATGTTTTGGATTGTATGGATCTTTGTGTTCAGAGTTGGGATTTATCTATTTGTTTTAGTCACCACTTGTGAACGCAATATTGCAACTCATGCAAGTTTGATGCCTTCCATACAGGAGTTGGAAAATCATGTCTTCTTCTCCAGTTTACGGACAAGAGGTTTCAACCAGTTCATGACCTAACCATTGGTGTTGAATTTGGGGCCAGAATGGTCACAATCGATAGCAAGCCAATAAAGCTACAGATCTGGGACACGGTTTCTTGCTTATGAATTACTTTTTTTAGCTTTTATTGCCCTCTAAGTTCCCTAGTTTGAGTTTCTTCCATAGCTGCTTGGTGTAAATAATGAGAATATCTTCTCTGCAAGCACATGCCAACAAAAAAAAAAGTGAATACCCTGCGCTGCAAGGAACCATAATTTTGTTATTGAGGTTTCATCTTTCTATTTTTTCTCCCCTTCGACATGATTTCAATGGAAAGCTCCTGCACGTTTACCTTCAACAAATGATTTATTTTTAAACAAAGCATCATCCTTGCTTTCAGGCGGGTCAAGAATCATTCAGATCTATTACAAGATCATACTACAGAGGGGCAGCTGGAGCACTGCTTGTTTATGACATCACTAGGTAACATTATTTCATTTGAATCTTCCCAAGTTACATACGAAAAATGCCTCTGATATGTTTGAAGATTCGCTGTTAATATGTGTGAAACCGGGGTCCAAGTTTTGGGCATTGCATGGTTATATGCATCTGCATTTATAGTTGTTCCTTGCGATTGTATTTTGTGAGACAAGGGAAGTGATCTTCTGGATACTATTCTTGCTGGACCTATATCTTTGGAAAGTTTTGTTAGGATATTCATTCGCAAGGCATTCGTGTTTTTGCTATTATTGTAAACATTAGTGCCTCACATGAAGATTATACCCTTTTCTGAAATACCGAGTCAGGGACTCAGGATACTCTATCCTTTCTGATGTTCAAGAAAAAGAACTGGTTTAATGCTATTTCTATCTGATAATGTTTGTATGATTAATATGTCGTAAAAACTGTCAAAACTTTTTTTTTTTTGATCGGAAAAAACAATGTCAAAACTGACCCTGCTTCAAGATGCAGAACCCCAGAGCTTGAAACTCTTCCCTTGTTTTTGGCCCTGCAAAACTTGTCTGGCACATTATTGTCAATTCCTGGAACACGTGGATGATATTTTTATCATTGTTTCTTTCTTTCCTATACTATTTATGTTTGTCTGTCTTAATCGGATTGAAATACTAAGTCCAGTCCCTAGAGTGTGAAACTGAAAGCTTTAACTGATGGATAATCTCCGCTGTGTGGGACTTGGATATCCCATTGGTAGTATTACCTTTTGATTATGGAGTCTGGGCCTATCGACATGATAGGCCCAAATCCCTTGCAAAGTTCAGCAAATCTCTTAACTCCACTTAATCTTTCACCAAGAAGTCCGAGCAGAAATGTTTTTGTTTCAGTTATGTTTATACATCCTTTATGCCAAATACAGCCAGAACAGGGTCCTGAGTTAACGGAAATTTCGCAGAGTGATAGAAGTATGAGCAAATACTATGTGTTTGGATGATTATAGAGGGAGGACGCTGAACACGATCTGGAGCTATACAGAGGAGATCCTAGACTTCCCAGTTATCAATTATCTGTTGAAGTGCCTTCTTTGTATGATGATTTTTCTTGTCAAGAAAAAATGCAGAATATGCACATACTTGTACATGGTAGTCAAATTCATTTTGATCCAACTTCCAAGATTGATTGCATGGACTGAACTTTGCAGCCATTGCAGCATTACTATTCTTCTTACCCTGGTAGAGTGTGATCTCAATTGCTTTGCTATTCAGGAGGGAAACTTTCAATCACCTTGCGAGCTGGTTGGAAGATGCAAGGCAGCATGCCAATGCAAACATGACTATCATGCTCATTGGAAACAAGTGTGATCTTGCTCATAGAAGGGCTGTAAGCACGGAGGAAGGCGAGCAGTTCGCGAAGGAAAATGGCTTGATCTTCATGGAGGCTTCGGCAAAAACTGCTCAGAATGTTGAGGAGGTGATGAATCTTCCTTCTTTTTTAAAGGACGTTTCCTTGCACGAACAGGGTTTAAACCTGTTCTAAAATGATCCTTGGTTTCCAGTCATATTCCTCTTGTTGTGGTTCTGACGGAGAAGCTTTATACAGGCATTTATAAGCACAGCCTCGACAATCTATAAGAAGATTCAGGATGGAGTGTTTGATGTATCAAACGAGGTTCTCTCTCTCTCTCTCTCTCTCTCTCTCTCTCTCTCTCTCTCTCTCTCTCTCTCTCTCTCTCTCTCGTGTTTTGTTCATTCCTGGTGGAAGAATCTAGTGCTTATCTTTTCGTAAAATCTGCTTGGAATTATTTTCATAATGTTATTTGCCCACTTGAATACAACATGGGGTGGGGAAAAAATGTTATGTGGCATGTAAATGGTTTTAAACAATTAGTTGTCTGAGATGCAATCATTTTTCTCTGGGATGACCTGAAACTTACATGCATGTTCACGAGACGCGTTCTACCATGATAGAGATTAGCGTGGGATTAGGTTGATTAGGTTTAGGTTTTCGCAGATGGAATATATATATTGTTTGCCTTTGGCTTTCGTCCCGTTGTTATCTACATGTCAAAATTTTGTTTTGCCATTGTGAAAATTAAGCAATGCTAATTGTTTATAAATGGGAAAATTCTGAGTGCTGACGAAGTTTTTTTTATTTGGCAGTCTTATGGAATAAAAGTCGGATACGGTGGCATTCCAGGGCCATCAGGAGGTAGAGATGCTTCTGCTTCTCAAGGAGGAGGCTGCTGCGGTTGAAAATCAAGCTTCTCAGAAATGACTCACATTCCTTTGTTTGTTCACTTGTGCCTTTATAGGATTTGATGTTGTTTTACCCGTGGAACGTGTCACCTGTCTATTAATGCTATCTCTAATTTGTGAAAAATATCGACAATAATAACCTGAATTCTAGTAAATATCGGATGTGTTTATACCTGGATTTTTTTTCCAATTGCGTAAATTTTGTCAGCTAGTGATGAAGTTTTTCTTTCCCAGAAAATGGATAAGAGATTCATATGGTCGTCTTTACTTGGAATTCATACAGTTGATCCTCCGACCCGTCTTACAGAAACCTTCTGCCATTGTGGTATAATGGTTTGTTTGAAACTCGACCTTTGGTTTGAGCTCTATCTTTCTTGATGTTATGGGTCTAAAACTTCACCGGTTTGGTACGAAATAGTTTAAGCTTTCTATTTGCAAAACCAACAAACATAGACATGGATATGGAATTGAAACTTTTGACACAAGTTGAGAACTGAAAGCAGCCTCGTGAATAACCTTTATTTGGAGACAACTAGACTAGCTTTCATTATGATCATTGGAAGAGCGTCACAGGATCTTCCAGTGGGGAAAAGTAATTATAGTTTTTGTGGAAATTGGATGTACAAATGTAGTATTCTGGATGGAGGACAAAACAAGGCAGCCAATTTTGTGAGCGCTCGTTACTAATGTTCACTGTATCAAAATGTCCTACGTAAGTTGGTAGGAAATCGAAATCACAGTTAAAGGCGTTTAATATTTAAAATGAAAATTTCTTTTTAAGGTCTCGTTCCGTTAAGGTTCTTATTTTTTAAAAACTTATTTCTCGCTTACGGGACTGTTGATTATCTCACAATACACCACTTTTAATTCAAAATTTAAGTATTTATTTTTACTTATTTCAAATGAGTAGTCCTTATTTTAGTTAGTAGAACACACCTTGATCCTTTTTGTTTTTCCATTTTAATTAAGGACTGATCTCTCGTCCAGTCTTCCTACCCTCTAGAACCGTCCAGTTTGGGCCATTTGTGGGGCCCTTCTCGGGCTCAAAACACTTATTTGAACCGTTCATTTTTTTACAACTTACCGAGTCGACATTCTATCACGTCGAAAATCACAATGCCATTTGATATGATTTGATCTCGTAATGCATTAAGCTTGCAAAATAAAGGGTGCAACATTGTATTGTAACTCATTCGACACAATTATCGGAAGCTTAATGCATGTCGGAAATCATATCAAATGTTATTTGATCAACGTCATTTTTGATGCAGTCGATGTCCAGACGAACCCGAAAGAGCGAACGGTTCTAATCATCGTAGTGGGCCCAGTAAAAACCCAAAAATGGTCCAAATTGGACTGAACTGATGGGTAGCAGGACTGCACGGGAGATCGGTCATTTATTAAGGCCTTCAATTTGATCACTTCATTGACATTTTGGAGGTCCCATATCATATTGTTTATAAGTTTCGGATAATTATGCTCTAATTTATAAGGTGTTACCCTCTGGGTGTTTTTTGAGGCTTTGTCCTATCAAGTATTTTTCATCTAATTGTTGGTTGAATTTTCTTTCTCTATCTCCCAATTGGATGTTTTTTTTATCAAGTGTTCTTAAATAAAATGTTACTTTTGCCGATAAAAAAGGAAAAGATAAAAGTAACGGTCTTAAGCCGTCTGTCACAATTTCATTCACAAGCTTCCTGTGACGATAACAATCCCGTGAAAATCACATCGCTTGTAACCACCATTTCAGAGTCCCCACAGATCTCTCCTAAATCCTAATCATTAATCTCAGTAATCATTCCCGAAAAGAAAAAAACATAATTTCCAAAAATAGCCATTTCCAAAAATACCCTCCTCATAATTTATTTTCCCCCGTCCATCCGCCTTCCACATAAGCCAAGCCACGTAATTTCGCACAAAACCAGTGGCAACCCCAACCATCCCCTCGCTATAATATCTGGATCTACTGCCATCACACTCACACTCTCCCAGTCCAAACTCGATCATTCACATTTCACTCTCACTCTTCTCTCTCTCTCCTAATCAAAGTCTCTCTCTGGATTGATAATGACGGTGATCGGAGCGCTGCAGGTGCCTCACAGCAGCACGTCGAGCCACGCCGC
Source organism: Rhododendron vialii (assembly GCF_030253575.1). NCBI lineage: Eukaryota > Viridiplantae > Streptophyta > Magnoliopsida > Ericales > Ericaceae > Rhododendron > Rhododendron vialii. The sequence goes on from NC_080562.1 coordinate 36,138,784, forward strand.
CGACCTCCCCGCGGCGTCGTACCGGCTGCTGTCCTTCGCCTCGTCTCGACAACGAAAGATCTCGACGAAATTGGCCTCCCCACGGCGCCGTTTTAAGTCCGCTCAGCTGATTGTCAAGGGCGTGTCCGATTCGCAGAACTCGCAGACTTGCCTCGATCCTGATGCCAGCAGAGTATGCTCCTAATTCTCCTTGTGAATTGTGATTATTATATTTGTGCATTAACGAATGGTTATGTGCGCGCGCGTTGGGATTTGTTTGTGTGTTCTGATTGATGTGGTAATGTGTGTGGATGATGCGAGTTTAGTTTACTTGACGAACGCGCAAAGAACTTGTCAACTTGATGATAACGCTTTAGGATGGAGCACGATTTAGAAAAGGAATTTTACTGCCGTGGATCCAAGTAGAGTTCTACTGTTGTTGACTGGACCTAATTATATTGTTGAAATTGGAATTGGTTTGACTGTGTCATCATGGATCCATAATCGGATCTCTGTCCCTATTTATTTATTTATTACGGTGCGTTTGTTTATATAATAAATATTATAATATATAAATGCAAGGACGGATCGTGGTAACAGCCCTACCCACGTTTCAGATTTTTCTTAGAATTATAGGAGATTTTTCTCAAAACCTTTTGGGATTATATTTTTCCGCCCAAAAATTTGTTCCATCCGCAAAACAGAACATAAAAGTAATAATACGTTTTGTCGGGAAAAAAATTAAACTTTTTGTCACTAGTTACTAAATATCAATGCATTCTTTTAATCCATCAAAAAAGTTTGAATTTTTCTTGATAAAAAAAAAGTTTCTTATATTCATGCGGATCAGAACGTAAACCTCAGAAGAGAACTAGCCCTGCATAGCGAAATTTAAACTTTTTGCTGCTGGTTACTAAATATCAATGTTGTGTTTCCTGTTTTATTGCATTTATGCTTTTTATGTTTTCCAAGAAGGCATAGCAGAAGCTATACGAGGTTGGATGAAATTCTGCTTGTAGAATGTTGTTACGTTTTCTTTCTTTTCCTGTGAATGTTTAGCCATCAGATGTAGATCTCTATTGATAGCTGATAAGTCATGGAGAGTAAAAAAGCACATGGGATCTTACGAAATGAAACTACAAATTTTGATTCTTCTTTCACGTTTTGGCCAGTATTAGTATCTCGGGAACCATTCAATATGTGCTGATTTTATTGGTTATTGAAATTTGAAGGCATTAAGTTGTGGGATTTGCTTACTTTCTTTGGCACATTCTCTTGACAATAAACCAAGGGAACCTTGATGGCTGTCATTATGATGGAAAGGACTATGCTTTCGATGGTTGTGTGAAATCTGATCATTGTTTACCAGAATATCCATGGCATTTGGTTTCTTGAGTCATAGGAAAAGAGTTTATGATATGGGCACTTTATTGCTTTCTTTTTGAACTTATGGGGTCGAATGTGATGTCTATGGGTATCTTTAATTATTGAGCAAAGACTGAGTTAAAATGGGGAATAGAATGATGAAAAATGTTAACCGTAATTTTTTACAGAGTGTTCTAGGAATTATACTAGGAGGGGGAGCCGGGACTCGTCTTTACCCTCTTACAAAGAAGAGAGCAAAGCCAGCTGTTCCTTTAGGGGCAAATTATCGCCTAATTGACATTCCTGTCAGCAATTGCCTGAACAGCAACATATCGAAGATCTATGTTCTCACACAATTCAATTCTGCATCGCTGAATCGCCATCTTTCAAGGGCATACGCAAGTAATCTTGGTGGCTACAAGAATGAAGGGTTTGTTGAAGTTCTTGCTGCTCAGCAAAGTCCAGAGAACCCCAACTGGTTCCAGGTAGTTTACATTCTGGACTCCAAACATTCTAGTCTTTCACATGGGCGTCATTTTCTTTAATATACGTGAGACTACACTCCAACAAACTTGTTGAAACTTGAAACCTTTAGTTCCTCCGAGTGGTTTCAATTTCTCCATTCGTAATAGTAGATTCGAATAACCCCGAGTTTTTTATTTGGGGTATCTCAACCAAGTTTTCCTTTCCGCCTACACAAGCTCCATGCCTAGTTGAGGAGTGTTGTACCTTTCATTTATTTAATTAATGACATCATCCAAACACGAGGTTTTCCATTGCACATATAATCCCTCGATGCTTTCTATGTAAGGTTTCATTTATAATTATATCCTTTGCATAAGTATTAATAGCAAGTACGGTATCATCGTCAGGCACCGATCTTCTAATACTTTGTTTTCCCTATTCGAGGAGTTGCTTGATACCTGTCCTGAATGATTGAATTCATTTTTATTGCTCTGCTTAGGGTACAGCTGATGCTGTGCGACAGTATCTGTGGCTGTTTGAGGAACACAGTGTTCTTGAATTCTTGGTTCTTGCTGGGGACCATTTGTACCGTATGGATTATGAGAAATTTATTCAAGCCCATAGAGAGACAGATGCTGATATCACCGTAGCTGCACTGCCAATGGACGAAAAACGTGCTACTGCATTTGGTCTAATGAAGATTGATGAAGAAGGACGTATTATTGAATTTGCAGAGAAGCCAAAAGGAGAGCAGTTGAAAGCTATGAAGGTAAGAACTTTCTGTTTTAGTTTTTCATGAGCAGTTTTTGTTTGTGACTATTTATAAGACTGCTCTATGATCCAAAATTATGATTGATTTTCTCTACTTGTCATGGTTTAGGTTGATACTACGATTTTAGGTCTTGATGATGAGAGAGCCAAAGAGATGCCTTACATTGCAAGCATGGGTATATACGTTGTAAGCAAAGATGTCATGATGAACCTGCTTCGTGAGAATTTTCCTGGAGCCAATGATTTTGGAAGTGAAGTTATTCCTGGTGCAACTTCCATTGGGATGAGAGTATGTGGTCCCTTATTTTCTTTTTTCTTCATTGGTCCTCTCCCTGTGTCTCATCGGTAACATAAACAATATGATGCAAGTCCTTAAGTTTACCGGCCATGATGAGGATTGGAAATAAGTGGTCTGGTTGTCTAATACTCTGCAATCTCAAAGCCAATCGGAGACTTGGAGTATACTGATTCATACTGATTATATCATTGTACTGAGATATATGACTCCAGGCTTTACCATAGGTTGTTATTTATATACTCGTTAGTCCACTGATGTCAACCTTGGTAGTTTATTGGATTGACACTTATTACTGCAACACATGAGAAAACACCAGTTTTTGTGGAACTCCAGCCTTTGAAGTAATCTTAAGTCCTCAAAAGTCTAGTTGCTGCTTCATGCATACAGGTGCAAGCTTACTTGTATGATGGATACTGGGAAGACATTGGTACCATTGAAGCCTTTTATAACGCCAATTTAGGGATCACCAAAAAGCCAGTACCAGATTTTAGGTACTCCTCTCTTTGATTACATTTGGCACCTTTCTCCCCCTTTTATGTGTTGTAATACTTGTGCTTCTATGTAGAATGACAACTTTGAATTGATAATTGTCTTCTGCTGCAGCTTCTATGATCGTTCAGCTCCAATTTATACCCAGCCTCGATATTTACCTCCTTCCAAGATGCTTGATGCTGATGTCACAGATAGTGTTATTGGTGAAGGTTGTGTAATTAAGGTAAGTTAATTAACTTCATGTTTGTTGATACGATCGTTATGCAACTGATGTTAGGTTTGCGTTTTCACCAATATGCCACAACAAACCAGTAGCATAGAGATGTACAGCCGTCACCCGGTCAAGCCCCTACACTTCGATTGCCATAGTTACTCAGTTGTCAGTACTTGTAGGAAGGTGCTGTGGGTTTTGAACAAGGAGAGTCTCACTGATGACTGAGCCTCTGTGATTCTGAAATTGTAATATGGGACCTGTTACACCTTCAAATTGTTCAGAAAGGGCACCCTTAACCCATTTTATGCTTTGCAGTTTTGCACAACTTATGTAAATAACTATACCCTGCTGTGCCATCTTGAAGATGGCAACTGGGTGTCATGTAGGACAGTAGGAGTATTTTTTTAACTTCTGTGTAATGTAGTTATCCGTGACTGTGATAGAGAATTAATTATTTGTGAAAAGATAAAACTTTGTTCCCTGCGCAGAACTGTAAAATTCACCATTCCGTGGTTGGGCTTCGATCTTGCATCTCAGAGGGCGCAATCATAGAAGATACCTTGTTGATGGGAGCAGATTATTATGAGGTAAAAACATACAACTTAATGGCTTATTGCATTCTGTTGCAGGTGTACTGTGCTTTACAGATCATATATCATGGATTAATTGGCTCAAGTAGTAAGTATATTTATTTGATTTTTGCCATCTTTGTTCCAGACGGATGCTGACAGAAGATTTTTGGCGGCAAAGGGAAGCGTCCCAATTGGTATTGGCAAGAACTCTCACATCAAACGAGCAATTATTGACAAGAATGCTCGCATCGGAGACAATGTGAAGGTATTTATGTTTATTGCTCGACTTATCAGAACTACACTTTTCTCAATTTTGAAACACAAAGTAGATTTTCATTTATTTTTTAATTTCAACATTGAGTGAATCTACTCTACCCTACCCTAGTCCGAAGTGAAAGGGAAGTGGGATCACCCCCATTTGGGCCTCGTACCCTTCAACCTCCACATGGAGAGATTGGGGCAATGCCACTTCGGTAACAAAGGCCTTGCCACAGAAAGTACATTGAAAAGGTGATAAAGTCCATCAAAAGATTCTAGTTTACCAACTAACATATGGTAATTCCCAAGGATACACATGAATGAGTATAACACCTTAGCACAAAAAGGAAAGGCACAATTTGCCCGAATTTCTCACATATTTCCTGTATGTGCTATGATGCTTGTAAAATTAGAGAAACCATTGTAGGTCTGGAGTTGGAGAAACATATGCATTGCGTGGCATGCGTGCAATTTTTGTGCCCTGATGAATGTTTGTCTCCTTTATCTCTCAAAACTCATTTATGAACCGGAAGGCCGAGGCTCTAATGAGGATCTTTGTTATTCCAGATCATAAACAGCGACAATGTTCAAGAAGCGGCCCGGGAAACAGATGGATACTTTATAAAGAGTGGGATCGTTACCGTAATCAAAGATGCCTTGATTCCGAGTGGAACTGTCATCTAGAGACTTTCACAACCAGTACTTGTGCTGCAACACTACCACTTGCACACCTTGCGGACACAGCTCCAGGCTCATCTCTCGGTCTAGAGGGTGGGACCCCATAAAGTCCTCCGTATCATTTCTCTTGTCGTGGCCATGTAGAGGGAGTCCTTTCATTTACCTTTGGGCCGGACAAGAGATACAACGGAGTGTACGTCCTTCACCGATTGCGCACCATGTATATTTATCTGACTTTACTGGGGCATTCGATAAGGAAAAGTCTTCTAATAAAGTTTCATTAGCAAATGTCTTTCCTGGCCCCCTAGTAATCGCACCACATTTGGGAAGCAGTGTGATGTTATTGTTCCATGGTTATAGGGAAAATCTAGAGTCAAGTGGAATGCCGTTTTTACCACCGAAGGTGGGAGCCTTGTGTGGGCTCGACGCCCGGAAAAATGATTTTTTCCTTTTATGGCTCATTTTTTGTATTTTTAGTTTACAAAAAGGAAAAATGCTTGTTTGTTTAAGAGTTGCCACCCGGGTTTTGAAAAGGATTGTTCCCGAGAAATCGTTTATTGAAAAATGTGACTCTTTTGCCCTTTTTTGAAAATGGGATTGGTCTCTGAAAATAGAGAATTTTGGATTCGGAAGTCAGGTTACGAGAGGAGAAGGTTTTGGTCGAAAAAGCACCTTCCTCGCCCGATAAAATCGGTCTCTACTATTACTTGTGGGATTTGAAAATCTTTTTATTGTTTAACTTTTATGCCACATAAATAGTTTATAGCACGTAAACAATTAATTGCAAAAAAAAAAAAACATCAACGGGCATGCTTTGAACAAAAATAGCTAAACAGTTTATATTTCATGCTAGCAACAGAGACTAATAGCCATGCTTGCATTTAGGCATTTTAATTGTAGAAAGTAACTAAAATGGCATTCTGTTCCACGATATCTCCACCGTATGACAAAAGTGTGTGCCGTTCGGTACATGTCTTTGTGGTCAACTTTGCATATATAAACAACTAAAGCATGCAAAAGGTTTGTATCAGAGGCAAACATTGATGATCATGCTTGAATATAAACAACTAATTACAGGAAGCAAATAAAGATGTTGTTTTATGATAAACACAATTGTGCGACAGATAGATACGCCGTACGGTACACATACTTTGTAATCAGTAGTTTAAAACAACCTTAATTAGCATATGATGATCTGAAATAGGCATATATGCTCGTCTATCAACTAAACAGTTCCTACTTCAAAGGATGATGCATGATTGACATAAATTCAGAAAGGATGAGCAGGGAATAGACTATTCTGGACAGAGCATAAAGAGCATGACACTTAATATTGATTTTAATAAAACAAAAAATGAAAGAGCGTTTGACAGAACTGTTCCCCTGAGAAACACTCTACCATGCTGTAGTTAGGTGTACCGCACGGTGGAGTTATGTGGGATACCTACTTTGATTTCTTGCAAACGTCTAAACCATTTAGGCCCAAAATTGGTATAAGGAACCAGTCTAAGCCTTGTGGTTCCCCTCAGAATACAGAAACAGAAAGTTTATACCTTTAGGAATGAAAAACCTTTCTTTGGAAAGTTGTGATTGGTATGCTGGCCCTTCTTGTGAATTTGGATGAGTATGTGGGCTTTGATTTACTGTAGTGACAAGATATGAGTCTTGGCTTTGGACTTTGGTTGCTTTTGAAGCGGTTTTGGACTTGGCTTTGAAGTGTTTTGGTACTTGAGAGGGAGTATGAAAGTAGGTACTGAATTTTAGAGCATTTTGAACTATTTTCCTCTCTAATTTCTCTTTTTTTCTCCAAAAAAAAAAAAGTCTCTCCCTTCTTCCTCTAAAACACTCTAGGGTATTTATAGAGTAAGTTCCCAAAGGTTTTCCTTGGTCTTCAAGCTTATACCGACCTTTTGGAGGGCTATGACAGCTATGGTGGGCTAGGGGGATAGGGCATGACGGCCCAAGATGCCTTGGCCGTTAAGTTTGAAAAGGCGGCACAAGTATCCATGTACCATATGGTGGACTATGTACCGTACGGTGGATATATATCTATCGTACGGTAAAGTTTTTAACCGTCTTAACTTAAGTCGGTTGGGATGTGTTGTATGGTGGAAAGTGTACTGTACGGTGGACACATATGTCTACTGCATGGTAGACATATGTCTACCGCGCGGTAGAGTTGACTGCTCAGCAGGCCGAACTTCATAAGGCCATCTCGGATACTCCCAAACTAGGCTTTGGGTGTTCTTTGGACCATTGAAAAACTTGTCGATTCTACTTTTCTAACCCAAGTGGTTTGGATAAGAAATATTTTGTACATCAAAAGATATGCAATTTACCCTCAGATGGTTGAAAAAGAAGTCATTTAGGCAAAATTCTTGTATCTCCCTCATTTCAAATCGGATTAAGGCTTATCATATATTGATAAAAAGGGTTTTGAATGTACTAAAAGACGGTAGACTCCAAACATAAAAATAAAAAAGTTTGATTTATAAAATATGGGTTGAAAGCAGACTTTACTGAAGACCATTGATGCCATGATGGCCAAAACATGTACTCACTCATTCTAAGCGTCACTTGACACTCTCATACCTAGTTCCCAGGTGTTTCCTCATTTCCTTGGGTACAAAGAGAATTATTTGAAGCTTTCAAGGCATGTTTTCATTATTGGGAAGTTTATCGGCCACTGGTCTACGGTTTTCGAAAGGTAGCGCTCCAAAAGGTTTAGATCTGTCACGACTCTGACCCGCCCTTTGAGGTCTTAATCATGACAAATGCCAGTGATTTCTCACTAAGGCCAAATCACAAATCAAATATCATCTAAGCAAGTGATAATCAAAAGGGACAAAACATAACAACGGAAGCAAAAGACGACTTTTATTGATAACGAACCAAAGTCTTACTTAGGTTTTACAAACCAAAAGATAAACCTCTCGGAGCTGTGCTTACTTACAAACTCAAAAGCTAACAAACTATGTACAAAGCTAAGTGTCTACAAGCATAACTTCCTTTCTACAAGTTTTCAAAAAAATACAACACATCCCAAACGTTATCACCACGACACCCTACGCATCGCTTCTTGAAAGGTGGAAAAGAAAATTCATAAGCCAAAGCTCGTGTAAATGATTAATACTTAACTCATATGCCTTCCATGGACAATGCAAAATAATTTGATAATATTTCAAAACAAAGAACTCAAAATCAAAAGCCAAATATAATGCACATTCCGCTATTCAAAATTCAAAAGCTACCGGGCGTCCCCGGTAGTGGATAAGCCAGACGTCTATGCATTATCCTAAAATACACACCAACCTCAAATACCTTTGCTAGCCATTAAGCCGTCCCCTAGCAAGACCGGACATTGGGAATGCCATTAAATAGATTCGCAAATATTTTACAAATAGGTCCACCTTCCATTGGTATCCATGGAGTACACAATTTATAAAACATGTTCAAATAAGCTTGATAAGGGAAACAAGTTCAAAACCATGTGTTTAGGTATTAAATCACTCACCTCGGCTCTACGAACCACCCGAACTTTCTAAAACAATTAGACAATAAAAACATGATTAGAAGATGCTAAACAATCATATCTTTATGAACATAAGGTCCTAAGGTAAACATATGAAGTTAGATAGCTAGCCTCAAGAAAATAGTCACAGAATCTGCAGTTCCATAAACTTTAACGCAAAAACTGACTTTGTACAAGAATAACTAAGACACAATCTTCATGCATTTTTTTAGGTCTATGGGTCTAGTTTCAAAATCAGAAAACGGATTGTAATTTCATCGCTCGAGCTAAAAATTATGGCCGTTTTTCCAACACGTGTCTGTGCAGTCAGCATAGTCCGAAACTGCGTGCTGCAAGGTCACGAATTTTTACAGAATTCAATACTTTGAATATGATTCCGAAATTTTTACCATAGATAGAAGACTCAGAGGAACTCTCAATAAAAATCTCATAATTTTTGGAACTTAGGAACTACCTCAAAAAAAATCCACAAAATCAGGACAGATACAAATTTCTCAAATCTGCAGATTTCCAGAAAATTTCCTCTTGTTCTTCCTGCAATTTTCAACTCTTAAACCCCTCCAAACTACTTCTAACCTCACTAATCATGCTCAAACTCATAGATATAGAAGAGCTACTCCAAGAATATCAAATTCATTCACCAAAACAGGTTTTAAACACTCAATTCAAGGGATCTCAAGTTAGGTTCTTGAGTTCCTTAAGAACTCAACCCTAAAACTCAAATTCAACTTAAATCAAACATCTAAAGTATGAATTTAGTCCATAAGATATGAAATTTAATATACAAATCATGGAATCAAGTAAAACAAACATATATTACCAAGTTAAATTTTCAATTCCAAGTCAAGCAAGGTTTTTCCCTAATTTTTTTTCCCTTTCTCTTCTTCTTCTTGTTTTCCACCATTCTCTCTCTCTCTCTCTCTCTCTACGTGGAAGATAGACAAAGGAAAGAATAGTGTAGAACGTTTCTTTTGTTTTCTCAGGCTAGGTGGATAAATACTTGTGTGTGGCCTAGTCTATACACTACCATGTACTCCAATTCTATTTAACAAGTATGACAAGTGTAAGACTCACCTAATTAACCCGTAACACAACACGTAATTAAACTCCAAGCATAATTAAAGGTTAGGGGTATTACAAGATCAATCCAAAGATTTAAATCATGTTTTGTTTATCATTATTAAGGACTTAAAAGGTGTCCGGAATTTCCAAATTGGGGTGTCTACACCTTGTTGGTTGGGCCTCCCTCTTTCCGCAGGCAGGACTCTATTTCGAGTCGTGCAAGTGGGCATGAGATTGGGGATTTTGTGCTCTTGCCAACGTGTACCAAGGTAGTGCCGTGGTGACGGTCTGTTCTCACAGACAATAGCTATGGCTCAACTGGACATTCTACTGACGGGTAGGAAGTCTCTATAGTCATGCCCAAGGGGAGCTGCTGCTGGTCGCCCCTCCCACCCTTTTTTTGGATATAAAAAAAAAAAATGGAATGCCATTTTAGCCTTTGGAAATTTATATACCTTATCACGGCTGGTTACCGGTATGAGCAACTTGAATACAAACCGGTAAAAAAGAGAATAATCAATTTTTTTTCGTAACTCAATGTGCTCAGGCTTGTTTTCGTATACCTCGACTAATCCTAGATGACCAATTGCACTACTTACTTATAGGGTCTCAATTAGAGCCAAAACTTGGCCTTGGCCTTTGGCTCCGTTTGTTTCGATGTAAAATGTTTTTTCGAAAAACAACCTTCAAATTTTTATTTTTCGGTGTTTGGTTGGCATTTGAAAATATTTTCAGAAATCAACAAAATAGTGTAGAAAGGGGGGGGGGGGGGGGGGGGGGGGGGGAGTTAAATGGTGGAGAGATATGAGATTATTAGAATTGAACGTGGGTCAGGACTGACAATCGAGAAAACTGAACAGTGAGAATTGTAGTAGCAGGCGCGAGTTCATTTCGGAAAATAACTTACAGAAGATTTAAGAGTAAGTCATTTTCATCCAATTGATGGAAAACGTTTTACATGTAAAATGTTTTTTTCATTTTTACACAACCAAACGCCAAAAAATAGGTAAAACATTTTACTGAAAAATATTTTACGTCCAAACAAACGGAGCCTAAAATCTAGTTAATTGATAGTAATTATTTTCCAATCAAACACGGGAAATAGTCAATTCTTTATTCATGTTATTTCGTTTGACAAAATTGCCCTCTAGTAAATATGCCTTGTTTGTTTTTCTTTTTGAAAAAAATATTTTAACTCAAAAAATACTTATTATTCCTACTTTCTATTATTACTCTCTACTCATTACATCTATTGTCAATCATTATTTTCATTTCTCTTTCCACTCATTAACCATACTTTCAATCATTATTCTAATAAAAAAATTCTTAAAAACTCATCAAAACACACTATTAGGCTCCGTTCTAGAACTTGAATAAGTTCTTATTTTTTGTTCAATAATAAGGCTTGTTCCATAAAATAAGAAGTAAGTACTTATTTTTTGGTTAAGGCAACTTTAAGTTCAAAAATCATGTGTTTACGCAAATAATTTTCCTATCAATATGGATCTTATTTGATAGATCTCATTGAGATTTTTAATACGGTGAAAAAAAATTGAAAAATTATTTTTCATTTACATTATTTTTTAGTTTAAAAATGTGAAATAAGCTGCTTATTTGAGTTTTCTGGAACAACCCTTCTTATTTTTTTTGAAAAGTTTCAAAATAAGTACTTATTTTTTAAGAAGATTTTTGAAACGGAGCCTTAAGCTCGTCCAGTACTACCCCGCCTCCCCCTAGCTAGAAGCCTAGAAGAAGCATCAATTTCTACTCTATTAAATACTCTCTCCGTCCAGCACTACGCCACCTCCCCCTAGCTGCTAGCAACATCAATTTCTACTCTAGTCGGCCGCCACTATCTTTGATGAACTCAACTCCGGGCTCCAGCTGATCGGCGGATCTCTCACGTGACCCGTTGTAAGGAGGGCCCCCACCGTATGTCAACGTAAGTAATACATATTCTCTCCGTCCCAAATTGGATGTCAATTTTTGATATTTGTGTCAATTTTAATTACTTATATCTTTCAATATGGATCTCAAAATATATGCAATATGGATCTTATTTGATAGTTCTTGATTAGTTCTATTATACAAAGTTTTCAAATTCATGAAAAATATTATAGATTGAAAGATATAATCGATGAAAAATGACACGAGTTTCAAAAATTGTCATCCATTTTGGGACGAAGGGAGTACATAATATCCCCGAAAATTTATTAAGGCCCCGTTCTTTTAAACTTAACTTAAATATTGGAGTTTTGTCTTCATTTAAATTTTTTTCGTATTTGTTAGTTTTGGTACAAACTTTTGTTGGTTATTGATTCGTCTCGTTGAGAGAAATCGAAACGCGATTAAGACACCACGTGACAGACTAGAGTTTGTCGGTCAAACCGTCAACCCCACCGAAAAGTGAGAGGGGGAGTACACATGCTCATAGGTTAGTCAACCGGTTAACGGTCACGTCTATTGACGTTTCGTGATCAATTGAAAGAACAAAATAACAAGTGAAACTCAATTAAATTAAATCTGGTTTGAGGAGAAATTTTTGGTTACAAATAGGATACCACTGTGGCATGCTGAGGTGGTGCCCTTAGGCTCCATTCCAGAACATCTTTTTAAAAAATAATTACTTATTTCATATTTTTAAATTTAAAAATAATGTAAATAAAAAATAATTTTTTAATTTTTTTTGCACCGTATTAAAGATCTCAATGAAATCTATCAAATAAGATCCATATTGATAAGAAAATAATTTACGTAAGTACGTGATTTTTGAGCTTGAAATTATCTTCTTAACAAATAAATACGAAATACTTATTTTTCTTTCAGCCTTAAGAGCATCTCCAATCCATCTCCGTTTCCTCTAAAATAGAGTATGGATGTAACACATTGAGGGGAGATTTTGTAATTTATTTCATTTTTTCTTCACTTTTTGTACTTTTTGGGAGAATCTTTGAGGGATCCATTGTCTTTTTTAAAGTTTGGAGGAATTTTGTACTCCAAATTTACTTTTGATCCTCCATTTTTAGAGGACCAAATTTACTTTTGGAGGACCAAACTCTAAAAAGGACAGTGGGTCCTTCAAAAATTCTCCCAAAAATTACAAAAAGTGAAGAAAAAAGAGAATAAATTATAAAATCTCCCCTCAATGTATCACATCCATCCTCTATTTTGGAGAAATAGAGGTGGATTGGAGATGCTCTAAGCAATAAGGAGCCGACAATTGTACAGAATATCAGGTGGTGTCAGCAGTTTTCCACCTCAGCAATTGACCCATTAAAAGTCCTTCCACGAGCAATTTTTCTCTCTGATGTGATGTGCCTACTATCACATCTCTGTCTCATCTCTGTGGTTCCGGTCAATGCAAGCAACCAGAGGAAATTTCCATGAAAGCATGCGCACCACGTATAGCATGTATGTACTACTTTCGTACGTCCGAAAATGTTTGTCTGGTAAGCAAAATGAAATGTTAAAAATAATAAAATTTTTGTAAGAAAAAATCAAAATTTTTTTAACAACTTACTAAATATCAATGAGTATTTTTAATTTGTGAAAAAAGTTTAAATTTTATCTTAAAAAAATTTCATTATTTTTAAGTTATCATTTTGCAGATCAGACAAATAATTTGGAACGTAAGGATTATGTTGACAATGCATGTGAACTGAAAATATATATGTATATATATATATATATATTGTGAGAGAGAGAAAGAAAGAGAGAGAGACATGGCAAGATACTTGGATATTGTTGTGGGTAGTACTGGTTCTGGAAAAGGTAATGATCTGCTGCTTCACGGCTTTGGAGCCACCTTCTACCTACTCTGCATGATTGTTATCTCTGTTTCCACCATTTCTATGGTTATCTTTGCCTGCTCCTCTAGCCCCGAAGAAGATGACTGTTGTTTTGGTGGTGGTGGCAGCCACAGGGGTGGCGGCGCGGATGGGGGTGGCGGCGGTGATGGTGGCGGTGATGGCGGCGGCGGTTGTGGCGGAGGCGGAGGCGGCGGTTGTGGTGGGGGTTGCGGCGGCGGCGGTTGTGGCGGAGGCGGTGCTGGAGCTTGCTGATTGGATTGGTGCATGTTTCGAAAAAATAAATTTTCTGTGTACTAGGCTTCCCAGCCTTCCCTACAATAGCTAATACGTACGGTCTTTGCTGTGATTGTACAATCAATAGTGAGATATATATATATATATAGTTTGTGAAATATTTTAATTCACAATAAACATAAGCAGAAGAAGAAAGGAGTATATATAGTTTGTGAAATACGTTATTAATGAAAATTACGTCATTGTATTCCTAAATTCATATATATATAGAAATGATGTTCTCTAGCTAGCCACGAAGTTATTCTCCTGTCTTATATACTGTATGTTCCTTAATTAATTTTCTTATACTACTACTAGTTGCTGTGCGCAAGTTATTTTGTAGTACTAGCTTGCGGATCCCGATTGCCAGGAAAAACTTAGCAACCAATCACAAAGTTGACTTTGTCCTTTATTTTTAATCTCCGAGAACAAATTATAGTTCTTGAATTTATTTATTTTTTGTCATAGTAACTTAAGGAACAGGGAGGCAATTAAAAACTTGAGAGGGAAGAAGGAATAGGGATCGAGTTCCTACAAAAGAAATGAACAATTCTCTAAAGAATAAGGCTTGGACAGCAAAGATGCGGTTCATGTGATTGCAACCGCCGGATGGTATTTTTAATTGTCTAAATTTGTTTTCATTTTCTTACTAGTAAGAAGTAAGAATATACTTTTACTAGCAAAAGTTTAATCAATAGATCTGAACGATTGATTGTCAAGATGAACGGTCTAAATTGGACTGCACGCAGTTTTCTGCAGTGGATTGCAGAGAAATCGGATCCTTCTCTAAGTACTTTTTTTTTTGGTCAAAAAAATTCCTCTAAATAATTTGCAAGTTAATTAGGTTGCTGTGTCAAATAGCACTCAATGAAAGAAAACCGGCTACATGTTAATTAGGTGTTTGTGTCCGTTGCCATCATTTTCTTCGCTTGTGCAAAGGTAAGTCCTCTTGTGTCAAAATATGCAAGAAACGTCGGGGTGGTAACGGTGGAGGTGGGTGGTGACGGTGGAGGTGGGTGTGGAGGCAGCGGTGAAGGCTGCTGTGTTGGCGGATCTACGGAGGATAGGACCCATACAATCGTATATATCTACATTATACATTTTGGGTAAATTATAAGCTTATGTCGATAGGGCGTTTGTCATTTTTGTATTTCACAATTGTGCTTTTCCTTTTGGATTAGGTGGTTGCCCCGATTTCAATCTCTTGCTCCTATATAAAAAGATAGAGGTTCCCATGTCATTTTCTAATAAATACTAACTGGCACGTACTATTATGATATAAAATTATAACTGTGTGTAACTTGTGTTTGCAAGTATATTTTGTACTATTTGGAGACAGACAGATGTAGGGACAATTGTTTGTGTTATTTGGGAGAGAATGTAGGGATTAGTCTAAGGTGCGTGCAAGTTGGCCCGAAACTGTTGCAAAATCCGAACTGCGCGCTCAACTCACAACGAACAAAAACACTTAGGATCTTGAGATACTATCGTTACAGAAAACAAACGAGAAAAAAGGAAGATGAACAGAAAAAGCAGAACACACAGATATACATGAAAAACCTTAACGCGAAGAAAAATCACGGTAGCCACACCAATCCACCATGAACGAAGAAAACGAAAATTACAAGTCTTCTCTATCCTCTCTACGAAAAGTTCTCTTGCACTTTCTCTCACTAAAATTTTCTCTCTGACACACTACAAATGAATACAACAATTTGTATTTATAGGCAAACTCTAAGTGATAGCTAGACCCCTCCATGGACCCACTACTGCTGCCCCTCCTGGGCTTGAACCCTCGCCGCTGGACCCCTCCTGCCGTGGGACCTCCCTGGGCGCAGGTCGCGGACTGGACCCTAGCGTGAGCCTGCTATTGGGACTTTTGATGTGTATTTGTAAAACCTTGTGGCCGCTTTGTCCTACATTGGCTAGATACAAAATCTCTCTTCAATAAATCACATTGCACACTAATGGGATAGTCAATGTAGCTAGATCCAAGGAGAGGTCTCGCGTGTTCGGAAAAATTGACCAAGGCTCAAAGCAATTTGGCAAACTGATTTGTTAACTAATTTACCAGGTGCGCATCACGAGTTACTCGCGCGCAGGGGATTGTAAATCCAGGATTTGAGCCTTGCGCATTCATCCTATAGATGAACCCACGTTTTGCTAAAAACCAGAACATTTTTTTGTTTACAGAATTTTCAGTCAATCAAATCTTTTTCGAAATTGCTGATTAAGAAAACGTGTGCGATTTCTGGTGATTGAAAATATTAGATTGTCTAGCACATATGGCATTTACTGGAGAGGAGCTCAATTCATATACATAGCAACGCATTTATTTTAAAGAAATGAGTTTGAATGTAGTATGCTAATCTTTATTCCTTTAAAGACCAATGCAATTTTAGCTTCGTCCCTCTGGAGGCGGTGGCCGGAGGGTGGCGAAGTTGATTTAAGAGATAGCTTGTGGGGAATCGATATTTGCGCTTTCTTTTTTGATGCAAGTGCTCCATCTTTACCGTGAAATTATTAGTAACTTCACGAACAAAGTGAAGCGCTTGCATCAAAAAAGAGAGCGCGAATATCAATTTCCTAGCTTGTGTTATTCAGCAAGGGCCTCGGAGAACAGGCTATGGGCCGGTGACTGCTTTTCCAAAACTTCTAAAAAGTCTTTTACGAGAGAGATGTTAAATTCACTATGTTGTTTCAATACATACATACACTGCATGTTATGTGGAATCCATTTTGAATTCTAAAGAATCCAGAAAAATATATACCCATAAATTTCAAAATATTGTTTTATAGGATCCTATAAAAAATAAGCTCTAACGAATATCGGTAAATATTATTTTTAAATTCATTGAGGCGAAATTATGCAGTTGAACAGTTTTGCCCCTACGGATCGAGATTTAATACTTATCGATATTAGTTAGAATTGATTGTTTACAGAGTCTCTTAAAATAATATCAAAATTTATGAGTATTTTTTTGAATTTTTGTGGGTCCTAAACTAGGCTCCACATGAGATGTAGTGTACCTTTTTTTTTTTTTTTTTTTTTGGGAGTTTTTCAATCGACCACCAACAAACAAATGAAACCTTTATCGGATAAAACAAAACAAAAACAAATGAAACCTTTTGTTGATCTCTCTCTTTCTGTCTCCTCTCACAAGATTAGCAGAAAATGATTGGGAAATGCACTCCTTGTTTCTAATAAATGCACTTCACTCCTTATACTTTAGTAAAAAAATCACACATAAAAGTCTCATCAAATAACTTTATAAAAAAAAACGAAGTATGAAAATCACTACCGCAAAATGATTTCTCTTTCTAAAATCACCACCGCAAGATTAGTAATGTCGTATGTTGTATAAGTTTTTTGTTCCCACATTGACCTTACAACGTACTATATCTTTGGTAATTCTTGTTCACCCACATCTTTCCCTGCTTTCTCGACATATTCTCTGCAATTCTCATCAGTACTTTGATGACGCCTATCATCTCTATTCCATGAAACGGGGCTGATTTTCTTGGCCATGTTTTTAGATGTGAGTTTTGTTGATTTTCTTGGCCTACCAGCCCACAAGTAGATAGCCAAGCCAAGCCAAGCCAACAATTATTCGTAAATGCCTGGAATTCAACCCCGTATTGAGGTGAGCTAATTGCTTCCTTCTTCTTCTTCTTTTTTTCCTTTTTCAATACGATTGATCTTGTTTTTCTGCGGTGTAAAACTTCATGCCTCGGAATTGGATACCCTTTCGAATTTTACATCCATTCATGTTTAATATCAAACTTACAATGGGTGAGATCCTATATATGCATGGCAATTTGCATTGACCACTTCGATCACAACATGGGTTCACTCCTGAAATCCATGTGTATGCAGGTCGTTGGCGAAGATCATCGATAGAAAATTCGTATTGAACGGAAAATGTGGCCACGTGATTTTATCTTTGCATGACTTTGTAAACTGGACGAGAAGTAGGATTTTGATTGTACACCGTCTAGCGTCTTTCAAGACGAATGTGGCTATTTACGTGGCTACGAGAATCAGGTCAATCTAATTGGTTTTTTTTGGGTAAGTTGTGATCTTATTGGGTCATTCTAATCCTATTCATGGACGATCTACACAGGACCGATAGAGTAAATAACTCAGATAATTGAGATGGGACCTGTAGTGAGCCCCACGGGAGTGGACTGCGCACTGCAGTCCACGAGCTAGATTCGCTATACAAGGTGGCGAGAACACATTTACCAGCTTAGTGCATCTGAGAACTGGTATAGTTCCTAAACATGAACTTAGGAACCTACGTACTGACTATGTCCATTAGTATGTTTATGAGATTATCCATATAGTATGAAATACCCGTCGTTGATGATAATGACATGGTTTTACAGATGGAATCCTTAGAGGAGCATTATGTAATAGAAGAGGATGAGTGCCTGATCAACCGTGGGCCTACTGATAAGAGGGTGCTATACCTGGGAGCAGCTCCAAACAGATATTATCCGTTCTCTTTATTTTCCGAGGACTGTGGTTGGAAAGAAATATGGAATATTGTGCTAAGCAGAACCAAGGTAGTATTCTTCTCAAACAAAATCAACTTACTGGTGCCTTGCGGGCCTCTAGCCGTACTGGTAGATTTGGTGACCGGCCATCAGGTGAATTGCACCTTTGTTAACACTACAACCTGTTCTTGGTACCTATGTAACTATATGGTTGTTTTCATCTATGTCTTAAATTTGATTTCAGGGTTCCGTCTTCTTGTTAAGCTTGTTAGGCACCATCCCCTTAGCGGAGCGCTTGGGTTGGGTAACAGAGTAATATACCTTGTACATTTTCTTGTATTTCAATGTTGTAAATGGATACTGAGTTGTGATCTTTTACATGAAATCACATAAACCAACAACGTAGAACTGACTCGCGATTGACGTCCTACTAGTGCATGCAACATAACTTCATTTTATTCCTCCAGTAATGAAGATGACGGGATCTAATATAGTTTCGCGTCCTTTGAGTGCAGGCAGCTGGCTTTCTACACCGGACCTACAGGTATTTTGCCTTTTCTAATTTTGATTAATAGTCCTCTGCATATATTCTCTCCGTCAAGTTTTGTATAAAATTATAAGCTGTTGATATTGTCTGTTAATATCAGTCTGCACCTTAAAAACATTTGATTCCAGAACATATGCATAATAAATATACTGCATATTGAACCATTGCTTTGTAATATCATTAATATATCGTATATACTGCCAAAATTTGTAAGCCCTCTAATTGCCTTCCACCTTTCCATATTCATCATTCAGATGACTATGAAACTGTTGGCCTATATCCATGGCCTAAATTAGTGGTCAGACACCATCGATTGGTATCAGTACCAAGCCAAATTTTGTGTCCGAAATCAACAGGGTATTGGTGTCAATATTAGTAGAAACAAACACACTTCAGAATAACGACGAATTCCTTTACAGGGAAGCGAAAATATGTTGTACAGATGGATTTGAGGTTTTACAGCTTGTGACAATCATTAATTTGTTCCACAGTTTTGTGACTTTGGCCATTTTGCTCCTAGGGTAATTTGTAATGGCCTTTTTTTGAACTTACAGTTGGAGGCCTTTTGAATGCAACTTTTGGAAATGCAACAGAACTGATAATATCAATTCATGCAATGAAAAGTGGCATGATACGTGTTGTTCAACAGTCACTTTTGGGCTCAATACTGTCAAACATGTTGCTGGTGCTTGGATCTGCATTTTTTAGTGGTGGAATCGTTCATTCAAATAAGGAGCAAGTGTTTAACAAGGTAGGTTTATTTCCATTGCCATTGCCATCGTCGTCTTCTCTCTTTTGTGTATGTGCAACAGGGCTGGTGTATAGCTTCGTTCCGTCCTCCCATTGGTATTTGGAAATTTGATTTACTAAACAGCAGGGTCTGTTCAAATCCTTTTGCCAGGCAAATGCTGAGATTAATACAGGGTTGCTCTTGGTGGCAGTTATGGGCCTGTTATTTCCAGCTGTGCTACACTTCACACGCACTGAATTGCATGTTGGGAAGTCTGAGTTGGCCCTTTCAAGGTTCAGCAGCTGTGTTATGCTTGTGGGATATGTTGCCTTCATTTGTTTCCAACTAATTAGCCAGAGGAATGTTTCTGTCCCAGTTAATGAGGTCGGACTATTTTTTTATGCTTTCCTGAATACATGTGCTATTCTTCTCCATAAGATGTGCTTCCCATACATGAATTTGGTTTTAGACATAAAGTATGTTACAATAGTTTCCTTCGGCGTCATATATTTGTCGTTCTCCTGAAGGTTGAGTATAGAATTTTGTCAGACTATTGAACTATTAGATGTTTTGTTCAAAATTTTGTTTTACCTTTTGTTTTTATGAAGATATAGATCATGATTATTATTGTATAGAGGCAGGAAAAGGTTAGCAACAGGTTCTTTGTCCCAGACCAATGAGTGTTACTCATTGTGACCTGGACTACCCCTTTTCTCTCTACATCTCTGCATCTCAGAACAGAATGACTTAGGCTGACAAATGGCTTCTAACCAGGACGAGAGTGAGGCTGATGGTAGCTCAGATGATAAAGAAGCTCCTAAGATCACCAAGTGGGAATCAATAATCTGGCTTTTTATCTTGACTGCATCAATTTCGTTCCTGTCAGAGTACTTAGTTAATGCCATAGAGGTACGCTTGCTTTCTTGATCGTAGTTTACAAGTATTTGTCCCGATTTCAGGAGGCATTACTTCTGCAGGAAAATGCATGCTCTGAAGAGATGCTAACTTCCTTTGTCTTTTGCATTGTCAAAACCATTCTATGGTGGCATGGCATCCACATCTTGTATGTTGCATTATCATGAAGGTTGTTAGTGTAGTAAGCCTAGCCCACTCTAAGTAGCTCCAATAAAAATGATTTAATCTCTCTCTCAATAAAATAAATAAATAAATACAGGAACAAAGCTCAATACAACACATGAGGGCCTCAAGTGCCCAAATAAAACAAATGAAGCACAAACCACCCGAAAGGCCTAAAAAGCCCAAATAATACATCAAGAAAATCCGAAACCTAGCCCTAGATCTGCAAAACGTTGCTGCCCACCGCTTCAGACAGAACATCCACCACCGTTGGTTAACACACCCCGACTTCCACCTAGCCACCAGTGGCCACCCATGGAAATGGAACCCGAAACGCAGACAACACCAAAACTGTCACGAACGCTCACCAAGCCGTTAGGCGAGAACCGGGCCCTTCAACAAAGGCCACAGTGGGAGCCAATGCTGACCGCTCCATCAAGAACCGAAATACCCCTACCGTTAAGCGCGAAATCGGAGACCCAACAATAACTCCATCAGGGAAACAAAGGGCAAACTAATAGCCGAGAAAATGGGGCATTTGTATTTATGTTCATGTGAACCTTCTTTTATTGGTTGAATTTCCAGGGGGCATCTGTTGCATTGGCTATTCCAGTAGCATTTATAAGCGTCATCTTGCTTCCAATTGTGGGGAATGCAGCAGAGCATGCAAGTGCAGTTATGTTCGCAATGAAAGACGAGCTTGTGAGTGTTTTTTTGTTGGAGTTTCCATAGAAGTGTCATCTTGTTCAGTAATAATCATGAGTCTCCCTGTCATGTAGGACATGTCTTTGGGAGTGGCAATAGGATCGTCAACACAAATATCCATGTTTGGGGTAAGCAGTGAAACTCTTATGGCTTCATAGGTACCTCTAGTTATGGCTTCATAGGTACCTCTAGCACTTGTTGAAATATACATCTCTTTGCCTGTACATCTTGTGACTCACTATGCCTGCTTCTAATCTTGGGTGCAGAGGTTTTAAAGCTGCTTATATGGTGTTGTTTGTTTCCTTTTTTCGAATAAAACTACATAAGACTTATTTATTCACCTACATATCAACTACCTTGCCAAGCACTATGCATAGTTTTTTGTTCTTGGTTGACTGCTATTTCTTCAACACAATAAAAGGCAAAAATTTCAGTCTTTCATTCCATAGGACTATAGGAGAATTGTCCTAGTTTCAGTTCTGATAAAGCCTAAAGTTATGGGGAAAATTGTTTGTATAAATGTCATTTTTCCGTTTTCCATTCCTGTCTTCTAAACCTCCATACAAAAATGGACATATCTTTGTATTTTCATAACAAGTGCTATTTAAGGTAGTGGCGTAATACGCATCAATAAGGGCACTATAAAAAACAAAACATTTACTGACAACAAGGATGGACGGATGAATTATAAGTATCTATATTTTCCGCCCTTGGGAGTTCTAGGTAGTGGTCGACCGGCCTGAGGGTGGTTGGGACCCGTGCGGGGGGCTAGCTGATCGGTGACCAGAGGTCAACCAGGGGTGGTCTCACATGAAGTGTAAGTTGTGTGCTGTAAATAATAGATCATCATCCTACCTTGTACAAGGCCTTTTAAAGCCGTGAGAGCGCCAAAGCCCATTGGAATTCCACAATTAAGTGTGCTCGCCTTGGAGTAATCCAGGGATGGGTGACTTAATTGGGAAGACTGATCGAAGCTTGGCCGGCCAATGCGGACAATATTGTATACGGCGGGAATGGGTCGTTACACGATTACTTGTACAATAGTTTATATAAATGCACACATTTTCTTTTTAGTCATCCACCTCGTCAATGAACAACTAGGATTATTTTCATCTAACAGCCCACATTCTCCTTTTAGAATCCTCTAAAAAAATATATTTCCTTCTTCACATCTCTTGAATATTTCAGAACTCTCCACACAAGTCTAGCATATAATTGAGTTGTTTACAATCTTGTAGAACATTCTAGAAGAAAAATGTACAGTAGTCCATTCTCGTTTTTATAAGTATTTTTATAAGTAATGTCTAATTGAGATAGTAATAAATGATTAAAAGGTTAAAATGTTAAAAAATGGCTTTGACTGTTAAAGTGGGACCTAGTATGGATTCTAAATAAATTTCTTAATATGTACAACCTATTAAAAAATGGCTTTGACTATTAATGTTCACCCTATTTTCAGTTATTGACAAAATTTCTTAATATGTACA
This sequence comes from Rhododendron vialii, assembly GCF_030253575.1. NCBI lineage: Eukaryota > Viridiplantae > Streptophyta > Magnoliopsida > Ericales > Ericaceae > Rhododendron > Rhododendron vialii. The sequence continues at coordinate 36,161,598 of NC_080562.1, forward strand.
TAGTTGGGTTAGCTAGTTGGCTTAACTGTATAAAAGAAATATTGTTTGATTAAAGTAAAACTTAAACTATCAATTAAAAAAAAACTGGAACAAAAAAATAAATTACAGTTC